>NC_143478.1:58569824-58875157 GCF_027475165.1 Benincasa hispida
ACTTACACAAACGAAACTCGCAAGATTTCGACTCCAAAATTTCCCCTTAGCAGATTTTAGAACTCATACCAAAACGCCAATCTGAACATGATTTTAGTCCCAAATTAGCAACTTAATTTTCTTATAGGTATCCTTAACCCAAAAGACAAACAGCCCAACTACTCACCCAAACTTAACAATTCCTAACGAAAAATCAGTCTCCTCCTCGATAAGCAACGTCCTCAAAATCCTTTGAATATCACTTTTGCAAGTCGAAACTTAACGGATTTTAACCCAAAATTATTCCAAAACAAACCACACCCAAACTCCCAGGAAAACACCTAAAACTAAGAATCTTACCCAAAAGCGATGTGACAGCAACCGCGACGACTATAGCAGCTGGGCGGTGTTGGACAAAGAAGCGAAGCCGGACGAAGAAGTGACGCTGGATGACAAGAAGAATCAGCAACGACGTCGAACCCACGATCTTCGATCTGGCACCCGCAGATGGCTGAGAGTCGACGACGACCGTCACGGCATGAGCAGAGGCGTGCGAAACCCCAGTGCGAAGGGCCAGCGGCAAGGCGAGGCACGAACACGCGACTGAGAAGTGAGAGGTCGCGCGGTTTGGGTCGCTGATGCTCGCAGACAGTACCGTTAAGCAAGGGTTGCCGAGAGAGAAAGAGATGCGAGTGGCTAGGATTCATGGCTGGCGGCGGACATTCAGCGTTCGATCTGGGTGGCGTTCGAGCGAGACGGCTGTGAGGGCCGGCGTTCGGGCGAAACGGCTGTGAAGGAGATGGGGTGCCCTTTTTATTTTAAAAATAAAAACTAATAATAATAATAATAATAAAAGGAAAATAGTATATCTCTAATTAAATCTTTTCCTTAACCCACTTTATACTATTTAATCCCTTTCCTTTTTCCAAAAATAATTAATTCCTGCCATAATTTTTCAAATTGAATTTGAAAATTGAATAATTTTTTAATAATTTCCACGACAACACTTAAATCCTCTATACTTTAAATTCAGAATTCCAAACATGCCCTTCAACTAAGGACAATTACTGAAATGGGAAAAGTTTTACATTATTAATAAATAAATAAAAAGGTGTGGGATGTTACATTCTTCCCCCCTCAAAGAACAATCGTCCTCGAAAGTTCATCCTTGAAAAAGCTCCGGGTACTGGGCCTTCATCTCGTCCTCTCGCTCCCAGGTGGCTTCCCTGAACTGATGGTTCTGCCATAGAACTTTCACGAAAGCAATTTCTCGATGGGGCAATGTCTTTACTTCTCTAGCAAGAATCTTTATGGGCTTCTCCTTGTAGCTCAAGTTATCATTCAACTGTAAGGGCTCGTAGTCAAATATATGGGACGGGTCTGCCACATACTTTTTTAGCATCGAAACATGGAAGACATTATGAACTGAAGACAATGTTGGGGGCAAGGCCAAATGGTAAGCTACAGGGCCAACTTGTTCCAGGACCTCGAAAGGTCCAATGAATCTCGGACTCAACTTTCCTTTCCTACTAAACCTCAGAATACCCTTCATGGGTGCCACCTTTAAGAACACTTTCACCCCAGTCTCAAATTCCAGGTCTTTACGTCTTACATCGGCATAGCTCTTATGTCTGCTCAAGGCTATCTACATACGAGCCCTGATCTTCTGTATGGCCTCATTTGTGGTCTGCACCAATTCAGGTCCTAACAATCTCCTCTCTCCTACTTCATCCCAACACACAGGGGACCTGCAACTCTTCCCATATAGGGCCTCAAAGGGTGACATCCCAATAGTGGACTGGTAGCTGTTATTGTACGCAAACTCCATTAAGTGCAAGTGAGCATCCCAGCTTCCGAAAAACTCTATGGCACAGGCACGGAACATGTCTTTTAGTATCTGATTCAATCTCTCTGTCTGCCCATCAGTCTGAGGGTGGAACGTTGTACTGAAGTTTAACCAGGTCCCTAATGCCACCTGGAGACTCTTCCAGAAGTTAGACGTGAAACGAGGGTCTCTGTCCGATACAATGGACACGGGTACCCCATGCAATCTTACCACTTCCTTCATGTATATCTGTGCCCACTTATTCACTGAAAAGGTGGACTTTCCAAGTATGAAATGTGCTAGCTTCGTAAGTCTGTCTACAATGACCCATATCACAGTGAAACCTTTAACTGTTCGAGGCAACCCCCCGATGAAGTCCATAGACACATGCTCCCACTTCCATTCTGGTACATTTAATGGTTGTAACAAGCCTGCTGGCCTCTACCTCGGGGCTTCAACCTGCTGGCACACCAAACACTTACTGACGAACTCCGCAACCTCTCTTTTCATATCATTCCACTAATAGTATCGTTTCAGATCCTGGTACATCTTGGTGCTGCCGGGGTGGACAGAGAATAGGGAACTATGAGCCTTTGACAACAGCTCATCCTTAATGTCACTAATCACCGGCACACACAGATGCCCCTGATAAAGGAGGCCACCTTCTGCTGACACAGAGAATTCGATATCCTGTCCTGACTCCACTCTACGAACTCTCTTCTCCAAACAAGGGTCGTCTCGCTGTGCATCAATAATCTTTTGCCTTAAGCTTTGTTGCACCGACAACTGTGCTAACTGTGTCGCGACCTTCCCCACGACTGCTGCAATCTCTGCCCTCTCCAGTTCCCTACGTAAATGAGTCTGTCTGGTAATGAGAGCTGCGAAATGGGCCACCTTTCTGCTTAAAGCATCTGCCACTACGTTTGCTTTCCCCGGGTGGTACAAGATTTCACAGTCATAATCCTTTACTAGTTCCAACCACCTTCTTTGCCTCATGTTTAGCTCCTTCTGAGTGAAAAAGTACTTCAAACTCTTGTGGTCGGTGAAGATCTGTATCTTTTCCCCATACAAGTAATGTCTTCAGATCTTGAGAGCAAAAACCACCGCTGCTAACTCCAAGTCATGCGTGGGATAATTCTGTTCGTGCTTCTTCAGCTGACGTGAAGCGTAAGCAACTAATCTACCCTGCTGCATCAATACGCATCCCAACCCTTTCTTGGATGCATCACTGAAAATGACGAAACCATCTGATCCGTCCGGTACTTTGAGAACTGGGGCTGAAACCAGCCTCTGCTTGAGGTCCTGGAAACTATTTTCACAAGCCTCATTCCAAACAAATGTTGCCCCCTTCCGGGTCAACTAAGTTAATTGGGTGGCTATGCGAGAGAAATCCTTCACGAACCATATGTAGTAGGCTGCTAACCCTAGGAAGCTGCGCACCTCACTGACCGTGGTTGGATGAGCCCAACCCGTAACTACCTCCACCTTTCCAGGATCCACTGAGACACCTTCTTTGGATACCACATGCCCTAGAAAGGACACCTGCTTCAACAAAAATTCACATTTAGAAAACTTAGAATATAGCTTATTGGCCCTCAATGTCTCTAAAACTTTCCCCAAATGCTCCCCATGCTCAGCCTCTGTCTTGGAATAAATCAAAATATCATCAATAAAAACAAACACGAAGGTGTCGAGGAATTCCTTGAACACACTAT
The DNA here is from genome assembly GCF_027475165.1 of Benincasa hispida. NCBI lineage: Eukaryota > Viridiplantae > Streptophyta > Magnoliopsida > Cucurbitales > Cucurbitaceae > Benincasa > Benincasa hispida. Next base: position 58,573,344 of record NC_143478.1, read on the forward strand.
ACATCAGATCCATGAACACTGCTGATGCATTCGTTAGGCCGAATGACATCACTATGATCTCATAATGTCCATACCTCGAACGGAAGGCTGTCTTGGGTATGTCACTATCCTTTATCCTCAACTGATGGTACCCTGACCGGAGGTCAATCTTAGAGAATACGTAGCTCCCTGTAACTGGTCAAATAAATCATCGATCCTGGGAATGAGATATTTGTTCTTGACGGTCACCTTGTTCAACTCTCTGTAGTCAATGCACATATGTAACGATCCATCCTTCTTTTTCACAAACAAAACAGGTGCACCCCATGGTGACACACTAGGGCAAATGAAACCCTTGTCCAACAACTTCTACAATTGGATCTTCAGTTCCTTCAACTCAGCCGGGGCCATCCTGTTTGGAGCCCTCGAAATAGGGGTTGTGCCTGGCTCCAATTCAATGCCAAAATCTATCTCTCGTTGCAGGGGCAATCTGGGAAGGTCTTTTGGAAACACATCTGTAAAATCCCTCACTACTGGCTCCAAAGTCAAGGTAACTTCATTCTCCTTGGTGTCTACCACACTGGCCATAAAGCCCCAAGCTCCTTGGTCGAATAGCCTACTGGCCTTCAATTCGGATATCACCTTGGGTAGGACTATGGTCCCAACCCCTTTAAACTTAAAATTGGCTCCTATAGAAGGGTTAAAGATAACCTCCTTACGAGAGCAATCTATGCTGGCATGGTTAGCAACTAACCAATCCATGCCTAATATAACATCAAAATCGCGCATCTCTAAAATTATCAGGTTACATCTAATACGTGGTTGGCTACCTCTACCTGACATGCCTTCATTTTTTCATATAACTAACATGATCTCTCCCAATGGAGTGGAAATAGACAATGCAAATGGCAACATGGCATGTCTCACAAATACAACAGATATAAACGAGTGCGAAGAACCAAAGTCAAATAAAATAAGAGCATGATATCCCAAAATGGGAAGTGTACCTGTCACCACGGTGCCTGACTTCTCGGCCTCACGCCGAGTGGTAGAAAATACTTTTCCCTACTGTTGCTGGTGGGTTGGGCCTCCCTGCTGTTGCTGGCGGTTTGGGCCTCCCTGGAATGATTCTACGGGCTGGCTTCTATGCTCAAGCGCATTCTTCCTCGGGCATCTATCTGCCATATGTCCCTTCTGGCTACACCGGAAACAATTCCCAGAGCCAGCTAAACAACATCCCCAGTGTTGATTATCGCAAGTGGTGCATATCGGTTTATCCTCCCTGCCATTCCTAGCCTGAGTACTCTGTTGTCCCCATTGACGTAGAGCATGCATGGTGTTCTAACCCCTTTGCTGATGTTCAAGAGTCCTGTGCTCAGCCTTCCTTTTCTGCCCTGCGAAAGTCCCAATCCCGAGTGACCTCCTGTATTCCTCTCTCCCCCTAGGAGTCGGCATCAATCCTCACAACGGCTCGTAGTGCCGCGAAATAAGTCTTGAGATCCAAGGCATGCACCATCCCTCGCAACCCGCTCCTCAGGCCCTGGATAAATTTCTCGGTCCTCGTTACCTCGGTGGCCACTAGCTCAGAAGCAAACTGAGACAGTTTATCGAATTCTTGCTCGTACTCCTCCACTGACATAACGCCCTGCTTCAGGTTTAAGAATTCTGCCTGCTTATTGTATCGGGTGTTGGCCGAAAAGTACTTCTCATAAAAACATTCCTTGAATTGTTCCCAGGTTGCAAGGTCACCTCCAATATCGATCATCTTTTCTGCTGAACGCCACCAGATTGCCGCGTTACCAGTCAGCATGAAGACTATGCATTACAGTTTGTGCTCTTCCGGGCACCTCATAAAACGAAAAATTGTCTCAATGGATGACAACCACAGTTCTGCCTTGGTGGGGTCTCTTAACGATCCATCAAAGGGGCGAGGGTCATACTTCCGAAAATCCCTTAAATGTTTGACCTCAAGAGACAGGCTCTATGTGTCCTTGTCCTGCGAACGGGTTTGTCATAACGGCTTGGGTGGCATCGGTTCCTCCTGAACCTGAGTCTAGGCAGGCTGTCCTGCCATCGTGCTACGGATCAGTTCCTGCAGCTTCCCTATCAAAGCGATTGCAATAGCTTCACTAATTCGGGCTTCCATTACCTTTTCATCCACTTGGGTCATAGGCGAAATTGGCATTGTCGGAGCAGTTTGATTACTCCCCTCTCTCTCTGCTGGTGTTTCTTCTCTAACTGTTTTCCTTGTACTATGTTTAGGTGTCATGTCCTGTCATAAATTCGTACGTTAGCTAACTATTTCTGGGCCTCTCTCAGACATCATGCGTTTAAAACACTACATCCCTATCCTCATATACAAATGGAAATTTTCGTTAGTAGAACGTACCTGGCGATGACGAGGAATTCGTTACTGGCCACAGAGACTATCTAGACTTACATAGTAAGTCAGTCTACAGAACCCAAAACATGCGCTCTGATACCAACTGTAACGACCCAACCCCCTAGGACTTAGGTAAGGTTATTACTAAAATAAATGTATGCAAAGAATTTAAAATGACGCTCGGTTATTTGAAATAAATGCTAATTAAAACAAGAGAATTTCAAAAGACATTTATTAAATGCAACAATGATAGGGTACCCATAAATCATAAAGGTTAATAAATACATATGAAAAATGATTCTTAATAATAAGTTTCAAACATCAAAACTAAACATTAAGAGAAACATGAAAAGAACTCTAGATCTCATGATGCGGAAGTGTAAAACCTAGTCCCAGTGACACGATCACGAATTCCACTGCGCCATCGCCGGTGCATCTCTACCCTTACCTAAAACATCAACATAAGAAAGAATGAGTACGAAATACTCAGTAAGTAGCCCCACCACTGGGGTCAGGCTAGGCATCTATGTTCTCTAGATACCCGCATATGGCACATAAATACATGTAACAGATGAGAGACTGAGTTCTATCCTATTGTAGTTAAGTAAGCTCACAAAACTAGTGAATCCCAAAGAAAACACAAAACTGGTGAATCCCGGAGGAAACACAAAACTGGTGAATCCCGAAGGAAACACAAACTGGTGAATCCCGAAGGAAACACAAACTGGTGAATCCCGAAGGAAACACAAAACTGGTGAATCCCGAAGGAAACACAAACTGGTGAATCCCGAAGGAAACACAAACTGGTGAGCATCTAACTAATCAATGAGGATATTCACACAGTCTTAACGTGTTATGATTCAACATTGTACAGTTCTAAAACATACATAAAAATCCTTGATACCATGGCTTCATCACTTACACATAATTCTTAATAACATATTATACACCATCCATGTATAACTTATATCATAAATCCACATCATGCAAGTATGCCTCAACACCAGCCGATTAGACATCGACATATGAAAACACATACTATCACATACTAACGATCAAGCACTTGGGTGTGTATGTAAACAAATCAGAACTTGTGCCAGAACATACTTTGATTCAGGTCATACTGTCAATCAACATGCTAACATTTACCATAACACACACTTATCATGCTAGCATACAACTAAAGCATGGCCCGTGGGCAGTTCCAATAGTAAGATTACTTACCTCGAAGTCAAGTTCAAATATTAATCCAAGCTAATGCTCTTCAAAAAAATAAACCTTGAATTAAGTCCCCTAATATAGACATAATACTAAATTTCAGTCTTTGGAATTAGGACTCAACATAAAAAATTTAAATCAGACGGTCACCAAAACTTATCCAAACGAAACTCGCAAGCTTTCGACTCCAAAATTTCCACTTAGCAGATTTTAGAACTCATACCAAAACGCCAATCTGAACATGATTTTAGTCCCAAATTAGCAACTTAATTTTCTTATAGGTACCCTTAACCCAAAAGACAAACAACCCAACTACTCACCCAAACTTAACAATTCCTGACGAAAAATCAGTCTCTTCCTCGATGAGCAATGTCCTCCAAATCCTCTAAATATCATTTCTGCAAGTCCAAACTTAACGGATTTTAACCCAAAATTATTCCAAAACAAACCGCATCCAAACTCCCAGAAAAACACCTAAAACTAAAAATCTTACCCAAAAGAGATGTGAAAGCAACCGCGACGACGGTAGGAGCTGGGCGTCGTTGGACGAAGAAGCAACGCTGGACGACAAGACGGATCAGCAACGACGTCGAACCCACTATCTTTGATCTGGCGCCCGCGGACAGTGAGAGTCAACGACAATCGTCACGACGTGAGCAGAGGCGTGCGAAGGGCCGGCGGCAAGGCGAGGCACGGACACGCGACTGAGAAGGAAGAAGTCCTGCGATTTCGGTCACCGATGCTCGCGGATGGCACCGTTAGGCAAGGGTTTTCGAGAGAGAAAGAGATGCGTGCGACTGGGATTCGTGGCTGGCAGTGGATGTTCAGCATCCGATCTGGGTGGCATACGAGCGAGATGGCTGTGAGGGAGATGGGGTGCCATTTTTATTTTTTAAAAAAAAAACTAATAATAATAATAATAATAATAATAATAATAATAATAAAAGAAAAATAGTATATCTCTAATTAAATCCTTTCCTTAACCCACTTTATACTATTTAATCCCTTTCCTTTTTCCAAAAATAATTAATTCCTGCCATAACTTTTCAAATTGAATTTGAAAATTGAATAATTTTTGAATAATTTCCCTGACAACACTTAAATCCTTGCATTTATACTTTAAATTCAAAATTCCAAACATGCCCTTCAACTAAGGAAAATTACTGAAAAGGGAAAAGTTTTACATTATTAATAAATAAATAAAAAGGTGTGGGATGTTACAAGGCTGATCTACAAGATCCCATACTGAGTTGAAGTACATCGATCCATCTCAAGGTCCATGACCTTGACCCATTCATCCTAGTCAACATCCTCTATTGCCTTCTGATAAGACAACGGATCCTCAATATCACTACCTGCTACCATAGCTAAGATTTCCGTGAAACCTAGATAGCGAACGGGCGGGTTCGCAACCCTCCCACTGCTTCGAGGTTCCTTCAATTCTTAAGGTGGAACTTACCTACTAGATGAACTCCCATCAATAACTCTTGCTGATGTAGTAGGCTCTTCAACAACTCTTGTCGAAGTTTCAGTAGTTTCATTAGAAAGCTCACGCAATACTACTTTACTTCGTGGACTGTGCTCCCTTATATGATCCTCCTCCAGGAAAGTAGTGATTGATAATGGGCAGAAATGCAAGTTATTACAGCGAAAGTTATAAAACAATGCAGGATCGCGATGGTAAAAATATACAATATTGCGTCCAAAAGCATTAAATTTACAACATTGCGATCGCATGCGTCCATCGCATTAAAACAAACAACTTATGTATTTTATGCAGGAAAATGCATTGATGCAAGGCGGAAATGAGATCCAAAGAAATTATCGTCCGAGCGCATTAAGAAATTGTGATCGCAAGGCTATGCGATCATTTGCGCTCGTGAAAAATCTACTCGAGAAGGTGGCCGCATAGAGCCGACGCATCAAGGTGGGCACATCTGGATGAAAGCTTCATAAATCACGATGGGACAGAAAGGTGATGACGGTCGATTCCGAATTAAGTTGACAAGTCGTTAACGACATACTATAGCAAGTCAACTTTTTGGTGACAATTATTCGACGCATCAGATAGAGAATTAATGTCATCTCATCAGTGCAATCATAAGAGAAAAGAAACTTTTCACCCTGAAGCTCTATAAATACCAGAGGCCACCTTCAGTGAAGAAGATTGCCAAGTTTTAGAGTTTACCATATAGACGATAGTTAGCCTTGTTCTTAGTTTTCTTATACTTAGAAGGCGGCAGCGAGCAAAGGGAAAAGACGCTGGAAGATCGTCCTAGTCTGCTTGAGAGAGTGCTAGGGAGCATCGAAAAACAAAGAGAGGGTCGACTCTTGTGAGAGCAAGAATATCTTTTGAGCAGAGTAGAGAAGAATAGTGTAAAAGCCTTGGGAAGCAAGAAATTACTACCAGACTCTTTATTCTTATTCCGCATTGTAATTCTGTACTTCGATTATATATTTAAAAAATAGAACTTGCTTATCTACATCTGTTCACTCTCTTTAAAATACGTTTGAGTAGCTAAATCTATCGAATGGGTTGAGAAGTACTTAGCTAACATGATCTAGGATCTTCATTGCATGCGATCATCTTGTCTTATGTTGCGCCCAACATCCTTTAGAGCTACTTGAGAGAGAGTCTAAAAAAAGAACCTAATACTTGAGAGAGCTAGGTTAGAATCTAGACTCGAGAGAGCAAGATTAGATGTGCATAAGCAAGAGATAGGGACTTAGAGATAAGATCTATTTGCCAACATGCATCGCATGCACCCTAGAGATAGGTTATGGTAGTATGCGGTCGCCTTGTATATGTGTGCGTCATTCGTCGTCGCATATACATGAATAGAGGCTTAGATGTAAGTCCTATAGAAATCATCGCATATATCGCATGCGTTCTAAAACTAGAAGTCGTAGCATTTACATTGAGAGATGATTTACTGTTGTATGTGTGTTGCATGATCGCATAACATGAACGTAATCCTAGGAAGTGTTAGTTGCATGCCTTCTCAACCCGTTCCCCCGCATACTCATCGCATCTTTTGCAATATTAACTCTTTTCTTAACTCCGCTACATACACTTTATACTATAAACAACAAACCAATCAACCCTTTGATTTATTTGTTACCGCAAAGTGATCTAAAAATTACCATTGCATATTGTTTTCCTTAGTCCCTGAGTTCGACCCTGGGCTTACCAAGAAACTCAGTAGGGTTTATACTTGAATCTTGCTGAGAAAACTTGCTTGCACAACACATTTTTCACCAACGCATTCTTTACCATTATTTCTTCGCATAACACCACGCATCAGCGTTCGTGGAAACAAACACCCTATTTTCTGATGGATCATAAAAATAACCCCCGCGTGTACCTTTGGGGTAGCCTACAAAGAGGCATAAGCTCGACCGTGGTTCCAACTTCTTGGGATTTGCCTCAAGCACATGTTCAGGGAAACCCTAAATGCAGAAGTGATGTAAACTAGCTTTATGCCTGTTCCACAACTCCAGAGGTGTTCTCGCAACACTCTTAGAGGGAACACAATTGAGTATGTATATCGCAGTCTCCACAGAAAAACCCCAAAATAAGTCTGTTAAGGAAGCATAACTCATCATCGAACGAACCATGTCCAACAAGGTTCTATTTCTCCAGTCCGCTACACCATTCTGCTCAGGTGTACCCGGCGCTGAGAGTTGGAAAACGATTCCATGTTATATAAAATAGTCCTGGAATGCCAAGTCCAAAAACTCTCCACCTCGATCCAATCGAAGTGTTTTAATCCGTCTATCTAATGCGTTTTCAACTTCAGTCTTGAACTCTTTAAACTTTTCAAAGGATTCAGACTCCCGTTGTATAAGATAAACATACCCATACCTAGAGTAATCACCAGTGAAACTGATAAAATACTCATAGCCACCTCAAGCTCCTATATTCATAGGACCATAAAGATGAGAATGTACTAACTTAAGAGGCTCTTGGGCTCTATAACTTTATCCAGTAAAAGGTAATTTAGTCATCTTACCCACAAGGCAAGACTCGCACACCAGTAAAGAATTTTATTCTAGCTCACTTAGAAGTCCATTCTTTACCAATCTCTCAATCCTATTAAGATTAATGTGCCCTAAACGAAGATGCCAAAGATGGGCACTTTCTTTTGAAGAAATACATCGACGTTTTGATTAAGTTACAGTAGTTTTAAACAATTGTGTTATGGAGGGAATTAATGGCTAACGGCCTTAGCAGATATAAATTACTTTCCAGATATGTTGTACAAATAGTAACATCATCTTTATGAATAAACGTTTTATCTACATTAAAACTAACAGTGTATTTACATTATAACAAGCACTTTACAGAAATGAGGTTCCTCTTAATTTCGGGAACAATATATACATCATTCAAAACGAGAAACCTATTCTGTAAAGCTAACTGGAGCCCTCCCACTGCCACAGCTGAGACGACGTGCCCAATTGCTACTCGCATCATCATCTCACTAGCCTCAAGCTATCGCCAGGATCTAATCCCCTGAAATGAAGAACAAACATGATTAGTGGCGCATGAATAAATTATCCAGGCAGAATCATCATTCTCCACCAAACAAGTTTCAAATACAAGTAAATCATATTTACCTTTATCTGCCTTGGCTTTAGCCTTGGCGGCCTTCTTTTCCTGCAGCCAGCGAGAACAGTTCCTCTTCTAGTGTCCATCTTAGTTGCAGTGGAAACACTTTCCCTTCTCAACCGGTGGTGGACGCCTTCTTGGGGCGACAGGCAGCGGGTTTCCTTCCCTTTTCCCTTACCACCCTTCTTTTTCTTCCCCTTTGTACAGTTAGAAGTAGAAGGTGCAGACTTCGCTCCCGAGATCGAACCTCTATGAAACGTCCTAGAGGATGAAGCAGTATTTTCCTTACCCTTCTCTCTCCTTACTTCCAGTAAAGATTGGTAGGTCTACAACTCGTTGAGGAGAGTTGTAAGGTTATATTTCACTTTATTAAAAAGCACATTACTAAAAAAGTGCAGGAAGCTCTGCGGTAAAGAATGCAGGATTATGCTAACTTAGCTGCCCTCATCGATGGTAGACCCATTCAACTCCACCACATTTAAGTGGACCATCATGTTAAGCACATGTTTACGAACACAGGTGCCTTCTTCTATTTTGGAGTTGAATATATACTTAAGAGCCTCATGCATAAACTATTCAGACGGTTGTCCAAATATCCCCCGCAGGGACTCCATGATCTCACGTGCTGAGACCATGAGCTCATGTTTTTTGGCCAATACTTCAGAAAGACTTTCCAAGATGTAGGCTCGGGCCTTCTCATTCTCCCATGTCCATCGCTCGTGTGCCTCCCAAACATTTCGAGCAACATTTGGAGCTGAAATAGGAGGACATACCTCCATAAGGGCGAACATGAGATCCTCGATGATAAGAATTGTCGTAATCATGTGTTTCCATGTCGAAAAGTTATCACCAGTTAATTTTATCCTCGATGATAAGAATTGTCGTAATCATGTGTTTCCATGTCGAAAAGTTATCACCAGTTAATTTTATCCTCGATGATAAGAATTGTCGTAATCATGTGTTTCCATGTCGAAAAGTTATCACCAGTTAATTTTTCGGCGCTAAGCAAAACTTGTTGCTGAAAAATACGGACAAAACTTTATTACAATTTGCTAAACCACATTTAACCAATTAGTTTTGCAAAACAGTTTTAAGTACCCTAAGTGAAAGACTTCTATTTTGCAATGATGCCCTAGTGAGGTGGGACAAACGTCACTGGTGGGGTGATCAGATGCCCCTTCGCTGGGATGAGAAATTCTCAACCATTAGGCATAACCAACTCTTGGAACTGAACCTAACATCCACCATTTATTCAGTCCAGAACTGTTAACCTTTAACAATTTTGGGTAAGTGTGACCCCTCGCTTTCGGTGCCAAAGTCCTGTCCTAATGAGTCCACCGTAGGGAAGAAGCAGATTAGGACAAGAGTTTAAGTTACCTTATCCTCTTACATGAGATCAAATAAAGAAATGCGCAAAACTGCCATCCTTTAAGGGGACACTCCCAAGATGCCTTGAGGTGATGCGCAGTAACTTTATTCAATCCAACGAGTGAAATCGAGGGATATACTGTCGCACTTCCCGCTCTCACTTACTATGAACACTCTCTCCATCCACTTTGACATTGACCTACCTAAACACCATTCGTTAAGGGGACACGTCAAAGGTGCCTTGAGACCGATGGTAGATCTCACGGTATGGACTATTTAGGAGAAACGTGAAAGGTTTAAGTGAAGCAACATATGCCCTAAGTACCTCCCACTGAATGTTCTACCTAGGAGTTCATTAACCTAGACAATCTGGTTACTGATTTTAGTCTAATTCATCTTTTTAAAGTCCGCTCATAAACAACTTTTATCTATGAATTATGAACAAGTTCAAGTATTATCATTTAAACACTTTAATGGGCTGTCATTAACTTGTATGCATGCATCAAATCTATCTAATTCACCATTCCAGGTAAGTTTCCAAGTAGGGGTGTTACGTTTCTGTCAACTTAAATACCCCAGCCTAGACAGAACCCGCCTTAGACAAAAGGTCCCTTATAGATAGATTAGTCAATTTAATCCTATTAAGCTAATTGAAAGATTAAAGACATAGGGTTGCTAATCATATTAAAACCGTGATCTTAGGTCTATGTCATCCAAGTTTTAAACATTTTAAAACATGAATTAAACCTAAGTGAGCATGCATGTCTTTCTTATTGCTTTTAGTTCTAATTTCTCTTTAACCTTTAAAAAGAAACAACTAAAATGCATCGCACACAATTAGGTGTTTATAACACTTATAAAGTAATCTATGTGTCATACTTCATGCAATATCCGGTCATTACTATACATAACTTTTATATACGCATAATAACTAAGCAAACATACTTTCCATTCACCCTTATACTATAACAATTATAATATAAAGATGATGCATGTCAATGCTTTTTATGCATGCATAAATATAACTCGTATATTATATGATGCATGAGCATGCTCTTACATAATTAAATCATACTTCTCTAAATTATAACATTTACAATAAAGAGATGATGCATGACCAACGCATAACCTAAGGTGGGATTTACTATATGTGCATACCATATTACATATAAAAACCATACATCACATGTAATAAACTAAGGATTAATGGACCGGGATGAGCCTTTACAAAAATCGGAATGAAATAACCTTATCTATTACATTTTCCATCGAGCAAATCGGTTCACAGGCGAACCAGGTCTTGAATTTCCAAGAGAACTCCATCGTTTAGTAAACGCTGAAGGTAAACGATCGCTTAGCGCACACTAGACGGTAGGCGCAATAGCTAAACGATTGCTTAGACGACAATGAGGCTACGAAGCCTAATTGTCTAGGCGATCATTGAATGCGGCGAAAGGTAAACGATTTACTGTGCGTTACTAAGCGATCGTTTAGTTAGTTAGTAAGCGATGAAGCTTGCTGAGCTAAACGCATGTCTAGTGCGCGCGTGCGTGATATGATACGTGAGTATCTGATACTCAGAGATCGCTTACCCCATCGTCTACACGACCCGATCAACCCTTGATCGTCTTCTTCCTTCAAGAACAGCAACCCTTGCTCGAATTTCTTCACGAATGACTCAAGACTCCAATCGACTTTTAATTACAAGCTCGATAACGATTAATTATGCCCAAAAACATAAGGGCCCTTACAATCAACCGAAAATGTAAAAGAATTAAATCAAACCGAGGCTAACATCCGAAAAAAACTCCATTAATTCGCACAATCACAATAATTTAATAGTTAAACAGAGCAAATATGCACCCACCAGCAATGTGTACGCAATTTGTTGCAACAATGAAATTGGAATATTAGAACCTAGCTCTAATACCAATTTAAGGAACTCTTAACGAAGAGCATCCATGAGCACATTCGGATCTTTTCGATTTCATTGTGACCGAAATAGCACACACACATTCTAACAGATAGTTATGTAATTTAACACTAATTACCGACATGCTTTGATAAATAAAAATACAACAGATTAAGTTCACATACTCTCTCTTCACTTTGAACTCAACGCAACGGAAGCAACCTCTATGTTCTTTATTGCCCAGAAAAACAATCGGCTACGGTAGCACGACCGTCTACGTGAACGGCAGCAACACAAACAAGCACGAGCAAATAGGAGCGAGGACGATACCACCACTTATAGCTCTTGGTATTCTCGGAGTAAGAATTTAAAGCATGGTCTTAGTTGAATTTGGTAGAGATCGGAGGAATGGGTTGATCGTGTAGACAATAAGCAAGTGGGAGAGAAGGCTATCGTATAATGGATGCTTATCGTTTAGAGAAACCTACACGATCGTGTAGGTTTTACTAAGCGATCGTCTAGTAATAGGTAAAAAGTCGTTTAGAAAACACAGCATGCTAAGCGGTCGTTTAGAAAAGCTAAGTGAACATTTAGAGAAAAGTGTGCGATCGTATAGACACGAGGTTTGCGATCATTTAGACAATAAAGCTCTATCGTATAGGCTCTCAGCCAAGAGATTGAAACGTTTTCACACCGTGAGGGATTTTTTCGAACTTCTTGCAAAATGAAACAAATTTTCATTTTATTCTTCAGTTACAGTAATCGAATACGAATTCTTCCACTAACGCACGATTGAGGAGATATTTCCGGTCAATTATCATATAATTAACCAATTTAATTAATAAATGAATATAATCATATTATATTCTTATCCTATAGTTTGATATCATATATCTACTATAGTAATTTCTCTTCTACTTGATATAAATCATATTTATATCTAATTTCCTCCAAAATAATGTATCTCATACATTTAATCAATTATAACATATATAATTAACTAGTTCAACTATATCATATACAATCGAACTTTCTTTTATTAATTTGAATATTTCAAACTGGCCTAAAAACTAATTCTCGACTTTATCCAAGCTACCTAGAGAACCTTATGGACCTGTGGCTCGAAGTACCAACCATACGTGAATAGCTGACTAAACTCTTTAGCCACAAAATCCACCATCCGTTAACTGCCAGGCATTTCACTAAAGACCAACAACTGAACTCTTCTTACCACATATATATTCCACTAAAGACCAACAACTGAACTCTTCTTACCACAGATATATTTCTATGTCTATCGAATATAACCAATCATGAGTACGATGACCTTCACAAATGCTCATAAGTACAGTTGGGCCAATTTATCGTTTTGCCTCTATAGTTACATCTCACTCCTTAAGTACCACTAATTCCTCTAATGAACAATACAACATAGTCCAACTATGTGTGAACACCTCTCGGGCCAAGAGAAGGTATGTGGCGCCACATCGTACAAGCCCTGGAATCAACCCTTAAGGGAGCTATCTATCTACTTACCTCTGCATAGGGGAAGGAATGAATTCCATCTTGTGTAGCTGAGTTCCCAGTACCCAAATCAGATGAATCCCTAAAATGGTAGGTTTGAATCAGTGACTTGTCCGCTCGCATCCATACAAATCAAAGGACCGCCCTCAATGGCAGGAGTTCCCAACTCACTCAGGATTGAGGTCATGTTACCTATAGTCATCCTAATTAAATGAAGTATCTGTCATGAACAGTGTTATATAACAAGATGTTAATATTTCGTGGTTAGGTCTTATACAAACTCTTTGTATAGTACACCGCCGCTCGCATGTCCCCTAAACGAATGATCAGGATCATACCATCTGTGAGAAGTCACAACACTTGTGACCATTCCACAAAGCGGGTCGCATCCGTAGTGTTACCAAGATAAGGTTCCCCTCCTATATCCATATCCTACAGACCATTTTAGTTATCAATTAAGATATGATCCACTTGTATGTCACCACATATATGCTTAAGTTACATATTGATAACCAGGGATTTTATGTTTATTGGTTTGTGGTAAAGCAAGTAAAACAAATAACTGAGAAAAACCAAGATGTGAAGTAAATATTATATATTATACAACACAAGCGTTCTTACAAACTGTTTATAAACTACAGGACACGAGACTTTAGGACATCAACCCCAACAAAATGGGTGGAAGAGATTTAGTAGGAGTAGGTACAGACATAAGACAAAAATCAGATGTCATATGGTTGCAATAAGTGGAATCAAGAAGCCATTTATTACCTGGGAGACCGCAAGCACGAAGGAATTGGATGAAATCACCTATTTAAGAATGTCTTGTAAGTCACTCATTTGAAAAGTAGACAGGGAAGGTTTAGAGGTAGCAGTAGCAGCAGAGGCAGAACCAGGATTAGGTGTAAACGATCAAGACTTCGAGGTACATCCTGGTGGTCGTGGTGGTCTTGTAGGATAGTTGTCCAAAATATGACCTCTTTTGTGATAGTATTTGCACTCGACTTTTGGACAGTCAGCAAACTCATGCCCAGTGAGCTTACAGTTTTTACAAAAGGAAGCTCTAAAAGAACTAGGCATATAAGTGCTGGCGAGTACAACCTCTAATTGCTGAAAAGAAGTGATGCCAAAACGCTTTTCTTCAAACAAGATTTCATGAATTACTGCATCTAGAGATGGATGGGGGCTAGGTGGAGCAATGTAGCATGGATTGACTCATATTCTGGACGAAGTCCCATAAGAACCTTAATAAGGCGAAGGTGATCAGGACTAATTTTAGCATGATCCAATTGTGTCGAGACTGGTTGAAGTGTAGCCAAGTAGACAATAACAGATTGCCCCATCTCTTGAGTAAGATTAATCAGAGTGACGTACAGTTGATAGTAGTAAGCTAAGCTAATGAACTGAAATTTGGAAGACAGGAAATCCCACAAACTCTTGACATCGTCAAAGACATCAAACTGAACGTGAATTGCTAGTATAGATGTATTTTTATCCAAGTGATGATTTGATGGTTTTCACTGTCCCAATCCTCTAACTGTTCAATAAATCTAGCATCATCCTTAGTGGATATCGTGACTGGTTGGGGAATATCAGCAGTGACGATTCGCTATAATTTATGCCCGATTAGGAAACTCTTCATTTCATGGGCCTAAGTAATGTAATTTGCCTCATAAAGAATAGTACTAATGGGACGAAATACATGATCCTTTTCTATGTGGCTTGGTGGCTTCGAATGAAAAGAAAACTAGGGACAACAAGGGAGGCTTGGCGGCTTAGCGGCATAGCGGCTTGGCCGAAGGGATCAATGGTCGAGTTCTAGGGAATCGGGGATTGAGTTCGATCAGTTTGGCTAAAGGGATCGAAGACCAAGTTCTGGGAATCAGGGATCGAGTTCGATCGAGGATCGAGTTTTGGACTGGGAGTCGAGGATCGAGTTCTAGACCAGGGATCGAGGGTCAAGTTTTAGACTTGGAATCAGGGATCGAGTTCGATCGAGGATCGGGTTTTGGACCGGATCAAGTTTTAGACTAGGAATTATGGATCGAGTTTGATCGAGCTTTGGATCAGGTATCAAGGGGTCGAGTTCTGCACAGTGGAGGTCGAGGATTGAGTATTTCACAAAGGCCATAGGATCGAGTTTTTCATAGTGGGGATCGAGGATCAAGTTTTTCACAATGGCTTTGGACAGAAGATCTGGGTGGTTCTTCTTCACGTCGGAGAGGGGTTCTGGGTGGTCAGCCGATGACCGGACGACAGCGATGACAGAGAACAAGACAAAGAAACCAGCTAGCAAGGCTCTGATACCATGTGAAAGATGTATTTCTCAAGTATATGTTTATAAAGAACTGTACAGAGATATAAATATTGTATTAACACCCTAAAAATAGAGTCTAACTAAATTAACCAAAGCCTAAAGACTCTCCAAAGGATACTTAGTATACATGAGACTTAATTCACAGGACTTAGTATTCCTATGACTTATTATACATTCACAGTATCAATATCAATGTAACTTGTTGATGGTTACTTAGTTAAACAACTTATCACTTTCTTTGTTGTGTATTAGTTAATTTTTATGTTTGCAAAATTTCAGTTGTATATATAAAAGAAATTAAGATTTTATATTGTGTATGTACCGATAAAAGAGAAATATGAGCAAATATATATACATATAAAAAGAAATCACAAAAAAATGGTATGCTGTGTATTATCAACCGATTATCACAAAAATCGATTTTTAACGTTGGACAATCGACATTAAAGGCAACTGACAACGAAGAAGGTGTTATTTAAGGTGTTTAATGTGGGCTGTCTTTAATGTCTATAATATCGGTTTGAAACGACATTAAAGATAAACGATATTGAAGACCTTTTCTAACATGATGTTCAATGTAAGTTTTCAATTGATATTGTATCCCTATAATATCAGTTTTAAACCGCCATTAAAACTCAATTTTATAGCGAAAGTAGGCAAGTGTATGTGATGTTATTTCAATAAATTAAAGGTTTGAAATTGATTGATGAACCAGACTTGTATATATTGCTCATATGCATAAATCAAAATTCTAACTATTGATATTTGATGTTTTGCAGGCATTCTTGTCCTGAGTGATTTCTACCTTTATTCAAGAGCACGTTAGGCTACTATGGATTCCAATAAGTATTGAAAATAAATCAATTGTTTTATGTCTTTATTCATGGTTTAGCTTAGAAGATGTTATATATGAATAGAGGCATTCTTAAACTAGTATGGATATAATATTTATTGCTGGTGAAGCTGAATTTGTTGTCTAATTTTGTCGTTTTTATCAAATTTTGTAGTAATAACCGAAGAATTTCTCAATTAATTTATTTGTAGTCGTGTGAAACGTAAATCATCACCATTATTAACTGAGATTCAGGTTAAGCTCCGTCTCGGAACCTTATGGTCCTAAGTAAGTTACGTGCAAGAAAATTAAATTGCAAAAAATAATTGCAGCAAAACAAAGGTTTGAGAAAAATACAAGAAGAAAGCCCAACATGGGTTATTAGGAAATTTCCCTATCCAATATACTCGATCATTGAATTGTCATTACCTAAATTAAGTATTTACTTACACCTAACTAAACTAACTGGAAAAACCAATTAATCGTCTTAATCAACTGATTAGTCCAAATTTAATTGATAAAAAGCATGTGAATTCAAGTTCATCTTAATTGCATTAAGGTCTAGGAAAATGTTAGATGGAATATTCAATTTTCAAGCGCTTAATTAAATAATCGTTCGATTAAGTCCTAGATTCGTTTCAACAATACTTATCGTATTCCATTCATAAGCTAACCTAACTTATCGCTTCTTGGGGATCAACATCAAGATCATATGTCACGTATCAAATATTAATCAAAAGCATCAATCATAAAATCTACAAGTATCCAACAATATAATCATAATCTATAAGAATGAAATTTAATCCAATAAAGAAAAATATTGTTTGGTTCAAAAACTCACAGGAACATGAAAATAGAGAAAATTTTCTAAAATCCATAGCCCATAATAGACATGCTAATCAATGAGATAAAATTATGATACATGCACTGACCAAAAAGTAGAGAAAAGAGGAGAGAAACTGATGGTAATCGGCTGGGATTGGAGATCTCTAACGTAGGCAGCTAAGAACCTTTTTTCACAAAAAAATTCACGGTGCCGCAGCGCAAGGGTAGAGCATCACGATGCTTTTGAAATTAATGCTCTCAAGTTGATGGCGCAGTGGGCAATGCTGCGACACTTCAGAAAATGCGTACACGATCTCTCTTTGGAGCGTTACAGCACCCTAGGGCAGCGCGTGCGACACTGCGTGTTTTGCACGAATTCTGTCTTCCTTGCAGCATCGAGCATGGCTCCTAGTTGGGTGCCGCCGCATCATCATCAGGTGTAAAATGGTAATTTTGGTATTCTCGTTTTCAGTTGATGCAATTAAGTTATGTTTTGGCCTGTTTTAGCTCTTTTTCGTCATTAACTCTCCGTTTTAACCGTTAGTTGCTCAAAACCTATAAAATAATCAAATAAATACATAAAATATAAGAACAATCTTCAATTAAGTAGAATGTGATAGCACATTTGAAATACCATCATATTCAACTTGACGTGTGGACTTTTCCTTGTTTAAAGTGTGTACGATGTTTGTTTAAAAGCAAAGTTAGTTTGTATGATTGAAATTTTTTTGACTTACGAAACAAATGTTTGATTTAATGTGTAGATAAAACATATCTATGGTGCATCATTTTCACTAGTGAAATATTTGGCTACTGCTAAGACTTCATCCATCTGTTTATGAGAAAGTGTGTTTGGTGTTGAGAAGCATGTTTCTTTTCACTAGCCATATCTTTCTATAATATGTTCCTAAATTTTTATAAGTTCATATTTTGTTCAATTTTGGTTGTTTGTTTTAATTTAAAGTCTTTGTTGTCATTCTTAAGTTTAGACGTGCTAGTTAAGTTTAGTGGTTTTGATTGTTCAAAATATGATTCGAAGTGTGTTTAATATTTAATTTGGAATTTATGGTATGATTAAAATTATGTTTTTCCGGTTTTTTACTTCATTATTAAGTTTTTATTGTAAGTTGATTGTGTGGTTAAAGTATGATCTAAAATTATTTTTCACTGTTTTTTTTCTTTTTTTCCATTATGCAGTTAGTAGCTTAAGGTTTCTTCTTCTTTTTGGGGTTGGTTACATAACTGAAGGTAAGTAGAGGTTTAACATTGTATACTTATTTGGGTGTATGTTGCGTTTTATGGTTATTTGAGAAGATTCGTTTCTAATTTCCTTTCTTTTACTCTCTATCTTGTCCACGTGTCGAAAGAAAATTGTGTGCCTTGTGTTTTGTGGAAAGATTATGAACATTTTTAAATTCATATTTTGATGGAGTTTTAGGTGTTATAAAAGATGCTTTGAGTTTTTAAGTTTGAGAAGTCCATAATTTGTCGTCTTAGTTGTATTAGTGAATTTTTAAATGAGATTTTTAAAAGAGATGTCTTGGGTTCATAGTGAGAATGTCTTATGCCTATTTTTATATTTACAGTGATTTGTACTATTAATTCGATAGTTTTTTTAAGGATAATTGCAATTGATAGCATTTTTAGGAATAATAATAAAATATATAACATTATTCAAAAAAAAAATTACAAATACAGATAAGTCTATCAACGATAAACTTCTATCGTTGACAGACTCCCAAGTCTATCAACGATAGACTTCTATCGCTGATAGAGTCTTATGGTTTATCACTAATAGACTATTTCAATTTGGTCATATTTGCAATTTTTTTTTTACATTATGTTATATTTACTGATATTTTGGGGCTAAGGTCTATATTTGCAATTGTCCCTTTTTCTAATGTTTGTTCAATCAACCTTCAAAAGAAATGTGAATGGAAACATCGAAGAGAATCTTAGAAATTACCAATGAAACAAAGAAGACTCGCATAATGTTTTATTTATTTGCAAAAATTAATATGAAAGATAGTTTACTTTATTATGTATCATTCGGATAATTATGTTTTAGGAAATTATTGCATAGGTTTGATTATAATATTTCAATTATGAATGGAAGTCATGGTATTAATGTGTTAGGAAGTATTTCAAATATGTGTACGTTTAACTTTAGTACATGAAAGAAATTTTATCAAAATTTAATTAACTTAAATGATATTTAAACAAGAAAATGACTTTATTTCTTGCACCAAAGTAAACGTTATAAAAAGTTTGTTATGGTTCAGAAAAATTATTTAAATTTATATAGCGAATGAGAAATACTATCAAAAGATTATTACAAAATTATAATAATTTTAAAAAACTAAAAAAAAAAAACATTGCTATAGCCTATGATTAAAGTTATGAATATTATATTATAATCTGAAAATAAAAGTTATTATGAATCAAAGATAACACATTATTTTAGTTATATAAACATATTGTAGTTTATATGAAAAGTACTACAAAATATTTTTATAGCAATGCATATAAGTTAATTCATACTTTATTTTAGCATCAATTATAATTATACAAAAACACTATAAAATGTCTATTATAGTAAAATATGGATTGTAGGACCTTTGAAAAAAGGCTATAAGGTCTACTATATCCTTTTTGTTGGCTATCGTATCCGTTTTTATTTGCAGTGTGTTAAGTTTCTATCACTGATGATTTTAAGTGTTAATCTTTCAAAGTTAAAAGATTTCTCTCAAATTTGATAACCACTTATAACAACATAAATAATATCCATGACCAAAAGATTATCAGCAACGATCACTAACAACTTTAAGTGTATTTCAAAGTTGATAGTCTTTGATGAAAATCTATAAGCTATAGCCATTAATAGTTTTTCATCACTAATATAACTTAATCTTAAAATGTTAATGGTTTTCTTTCTAAATTGATAACCACTTATAGAAGTCTATCGTTAATAGTCGTTGATAACTTTTAAGTGTTAAATATTTTAAAGTTGATTCCAATTGATGAAAGTTTATTAGCAATAGCCACTGATAAATACTAATAGAAACTATCAATGATAGTTGTTGATAGAAGCTAGACAAGGATAGCTATTGATAGAAGTCATTAGTGATAGTTTCTAAATTGAGAAAAATAGAAGAAGCACTTGAAAATTTGTGAATTAAAATCATTGGACTTTTTAGTGGCTCCCAATATTTAGGTCTATTTTTGTGTTATCTACTACTTTATTTATCCTTGTGTTATATATGCTATTATTTTGGATTGAATTTTCATTTGTGCAACCAATTTTATACATTATCATTCGATTTTATTTAGAAAAAGAAACACAATGGGATTGAATTTAAAATAAGAAAAGGTAACGTAAATGAGAAAATTAATGGGAATGAACCTCTGGGAATTGACTTCACCTGTTTGGATTCATGTTTTAATTATCTTGCATTCAACAAATACAACGCAATTCAAATTTCTAACATTGTAGTCAACAAGAACATAGCTCAATTAGTATAGTGTTCATACTATCAACCTCGTAGTTTGAGGTTCGATTCCCCCACCCCACACTTTAATTACAATATCTTTCTAAAAAAAAATTTATAGGATCGTAATTGTCTCTCTCAAAGCACAAGTAAGTTAACAAATCAATATATTTCAATTAAGTTTTAGTAATATGCGAATTCTTAAATTTAATGTCGCGTAAATATAGTTCAATTGGCATACAATATATTTTCGTGACTACAAAATTTATGAGCTTCAAACCTCTCCACACCTTGTACTCAAAAAGGAAAAAAGAAAAGCCTTAAATTTTATTATTTTAATTTAAACAACTTCTAAAGCAATCTCAAACCTCAAACCACTTGATGGTAGATTCATTAGTCATTCAATTAAAGTCTACTATAGATTACCCTCTATTAAGCCTATTACACACTATACAATCCTAAAACATTGAACACTAATTAAATTTAATTAATGCTCAATTATCATCTTCAAAATATTAATAAATTAAACTTAATTAACATAATTAAAAGCCTAATAAAGTCAAACAAGTAAAGTGTCATGATTTTTCAATCTTTCTTAAACATGATGGAATGAATAGCAAAATTGGTTGCCATACTTGTAACTAAAAATCACATAAATAAATAGTTTGTAAATATGCTAGTTTTTAACATTGTTTTTATATATTAGTGAGAGGCTACCATTACTGATAGATCATTTTAATAATCTATGAGTAACAAACTAATTTTTTATGTATCACTGATTGATAAACCCTTTTTATACATATGATTGTTAGATGTTTCTATCACTTATCAGTCACTTTTATATCTTTGTCGATGAAAAATTTTATATATTTTATCCATAGACCATTAATATGTTGATAAGTGATGACTTTTTATTACTGATAAACTATTTTATGTATATTAGCATCTATTTCTACATGTTTAATTTGTTAGATTATTCTTATGTTTATAACTGATAGAGAACATGTTCATGTTTATAATACATAGACTATTTCTATGTCTATCCATGATAGATACCATCATTAATAGCATATTAGTAATACCTACATTATTAGTGATTTATTGTTATTTGTTATCCATTGTTTTGTTATTAATATTAAGTTCAACATTGTTTTATTAATTTTAATATTTTGAATTAATATAAATAGATTATAAACAAAATGAGAATGCAAAACAAACACTAGAAGAAACCAAAAGATGGTCAAACATAATTGACATACCTTTTTTTATCTTATTGATATGAAGTATCAGCAATTAAATCAATATAAATAAGTATGTTAACTACCAAATATTAAAAATTAAAGTTAAATGTTGTCGATATAATATTTTCCCATATTGATTCGGTTAAAAAACTTCCTAATCAAATGATGGGCACGTATAAGTGTACACTATCAACAAGTAGTAATATTGATAGTATTTCAAGTATCATATTCCAAAAAATCACTTTATAAAATTAAGATTTAAAAGAAAAAGTTTTGAGTTGAAACTGAAAGTAGCCAATAAAAATAGTCTTATGATAGATTTATAATTGAAAATGTAAATAACAATTAAAAATAGGGGGTTCAAACCATGTTTTAGCCCATAGGATAATTGATTCAAGCATTGCAACTGCAATGTCCTTTATATTATGAATCAAGTTCAACATTTAATCCTAAAAATGTGTCTTGTGTCTAAAAGTCACGTCGCGTCTTATGTGTAAGTCCTTAGTCTCGTATTCCCTTCAAAATCCAATTATATTACTCTAATTTTGAGTATTAAGATTGAACTAATATGTTAATTTAAGTAATCAGTTTAAATAATTAATAAGAATTTTATAAACTCAACAAAGCAAGTAATATAATGAAGTGACGCAATGCAATTTAATATATCAAGCTATTTTATCCTTTCTTAGGGCATCCACAAGAGGGTATCCCTTAAATAAATTAGTCCACAATGAAAAGAATAAATGTTCCTTTCATTAATAAATAATTCGTGAGAACAAGATACATAAAAGTTAAATAAAGCTATAAAAAGAAAGTAAAAACAAATGAAAAAAAAAAAATAGCAACTACGAAATCTGAAAAAAAAAAAAAATAAATAATGTTCTCCAACCCTTATGGCAAATATCACACTCAAACGCCCTCTTTTTAGCTCGATTCAACCTCTTACGAAGATAATCTTATCTCTTAATAAGTAGTGTTAAAATCGTCTCTAAAGATTCTTGATTTCCAATGGAATATGAATTAAAGAGCTTTATATAGGGTTCAAAGAAATGGGTAGTTAGAGTGGACTATCAACTCATGATCCCAAAATCAACAAGTTCGTTTAAGTTGGGAAATTTTTTTAAATCTAGAAAACAATGTGATGGCATTGGATTTTTGCCTGTGAAGCGATGTAGTCACGTTTGATTGTAGCCAATAGAGCAATATGGTGGCATGGGAGCAAAAATCCAGATTTTCTTCGCAAGACAATTTTGTTATCGAATCGTAAATTTTGAAATTTTATTATTTGAAATCGAATCCAACTCCTTCTTTGATTCGGTTTTGCGGTTTTGATCTTTTTTCACCCTATTTTATAAATTTCTATATTTTGAAATTTCCACCATTTCTAAATATAATTTTAAATTTTAAATCCAAAATATATTTCTTGTATTCAAAATATATTTTTATGTTTCGAAACTAATTTTGAAATTCCAATATACAAAAAAAGTTAATAGGTTTAAATTTTAATGATAACAATTAAAATTTACAAATATTAGGTAATACTACTAATTCAACACAATAATAATAAACTTAAAAGTTCCAAAGTCCAAATATAAGTAGTACAAACATAAAACTTCTTGTTCTGCAAACAATAATATAAAAGTTCTAAAGTCCAAACGACAAATTTCGATATTTTAAGTTATACTACTAGTTCAATATCAACAATAATCTTAAAAATTCTAAAGTTCAAATATAAGTACTACAAACATAAAACAAATAATAAGTACATAAAAGTTCTTCAACCATAACAAACTTCGAAATTTTAAGTCACATGAAAGCAAACTTTTCAAGCCACCTTCTCTTTCTCTTTCTTCTTGTTCTTCTCCTTTTTTTTTTTTTTTTTTTTTTTTTTTTGTCTCTCAACATACTTTGAAGTTTAAAAAAATGATAAACTTGTTAACATAATAATTATATAATTAATATATTTGAAATTTGGAAAGAATGTTTAAAGATACGCGAACCTTCTTCAACAATTATAATATCCTCCAAATATCTTTCAAATTCAATGCTAATTTCTTTTGAACGTAACCAATTTTGTGTACATACAAGTGTCTCAATTGTGGTTGGAGCTAACGTGGAACGAAAAAGATTGATTACTCTCCCACTAATACTAAATACAGACTCAAAAGCAACTGTGGATACTGGAATTGCTAAAAGATCTTGTGCAATTTTACTACGAACCTTAAATCTAGAAGAGTGTCCTTTCCACTATTCTAAGATATCAAAATTCATCACACATTTAATACGAGGATCCAATAAGTAAGTATCAACTTCTATATCCACACCTTTGATATCATCTTCTTCCATAACTTCAAAATCAAAACGGAAAAAACTCTGAAGCAGTACTAACAGTAGAAGAAGTAGAAGTAGATGTAGTCGTCGAGCTACTACCAGTATAAACTGAAGATTGACTTATACTTGGACATGAAGATGAATCGATTAACAATTGACAAACTATATTCATTGAACAATTTTCTCAAAATATTCTCCACCTTATTTCCGACTTCTTTTGTCGCATCCATGTCAAACAACTGATTCAAACAATACATAAGAGAATTATCTTGTAACATGGGTCTAAAATGAAATCAACATACAAAAGAAAATTTGTTTTCTCACTTTTCCCCTGGTACTTATCATATTTTTCTTGATTTTCATTGTCATTTCACGCAAAAACAAATTTTTAGTACCAGTTACACTTGAATATTTTCTTATGTAATTCTGAATAATACTAATCTCATGAAAGATCGCATAGGAAGTAACAATAAATTAATATTCTTATGCAATTTTTATCAATAAAATGTGCAGTCAAAACCATATAATTAATATTTTGAATCAATGTCCAAGTATCAGTCATAAGTGAGACTATATCCTTCATCCACAAAAATATCTCTCAACTATTCTTTCAAGTTAGCATATATTCCCAAAATATCCCTAGCAATTGTAGTTCGGGAAGGAATAACAAATTTTTGTTCTACTAACATCAAAGTCCCCTCCACAAATTTCCTAAACCTCTCGTTCTCTATAAATTTAAATAACAACTCATCAATTATGATCATCTCTGCAACTAGTCTTTGACCATCTTATGGTTAATTGCTGTTGCATTACCACCCTTACCACCCACTTTAATTCCTAAATACCAATTTAGTGTAAGTTATATCTAACTCACTATTTTTCATTTGGTAAGGATTTTTTTTTTACAATAATATTTAAGAAGCATTCTCATGGCTAAATTTTCATTCCTTTCTTGGATGACATGCATAGAGCATATCGCAATAATTACATTTAGCATGTGGATCATCATCACTATATTAAGAGAATTTAGTAATGTGATCCCGTAGACATATATTTCCTCTTTTCTTCGAACTTGTGGTTGGGGTGTTGGTGGAGGAATCTCAACAACATCATCATTTTCATTAATACTAGAACGATTGTTGTTGTGGCTATTCGCATTACTGTTGCCATTTGTCAAGCTCAAACTATTGCTCATGGACATGGTGCCTACTACTTAGTGCCTACAATAAATTGAGATCTCACGAATATATATCTCAACTATGAAGCACAGACACAGATACGGCTACATGATACGGATACAATCGGATACACTGATTTGTCAATTTCTAAAAAACATAGATACAGATACGTCTAAGGATGCGTCATTTTTTATATACTTTTTTAATATATATATTTCTAAAAAAATAAGGATACTGATACGTTGAAGACACATTTTTTTTCTTTAAAAAAACCTAGGATATAGATAAATTTAGCATACAAGTTAATAACAATAGCACAAAATAGAATACAAACACTGAAATACAATAGAAGAAAAGAAAGCAACATCTAAGATGTTAAAGTACAATAGTTAATAAAATGCAATAGAAAAGTGACTCATATTGCAAAGAAGAAGAAGAAGAAGAAGATTAGAGGGAAAAGTATGAAGATAAATGAAGAACTTCTTCATTGAATTGTTGAAGATATCTAAATGGTTTATATTTTGGTGGACTTTATGGGGACTCAAATGTGAAGATGGAGATTGGATGATTCTAGTCTAGGGTTTGATCCGTTATTTTTTTCCCCTTGGTTTTGGACTTGAATATTGAGCTTTTTAAATAGGTTGCCTAGTTTTAGATTGGGAATGATTAAATGGGTTGCTTGTCCTTTTTTAAAAAAAAAATACGCATAGAAATAGATACATCAAATCGCGTGTCAGATACGTATCTGGGAAGTATCTGGAAGTATCAATATCCGATACGTGTCTGATACTGATTCTTTTCCTCACATGAAGTATTTGTGCTTCATAGTACCTCAAAATTAATATCCCCAAAAATAATATACTTTATCTTCAAATGTTATGATACTTCAATTGAACTATACTGAAATCAAATATTATGATTTAAAAAATTGATATATCTGATCTGATAGTGATGGATACCTCAAAATTGAAAAGGAGTCGTCGGTGGGTGAAAGATCTGACGGGCGACGATGGATGAGGCAAATAGATCTGACTGACGAGTGAGAGATCCACCAGAGGGTGGATTATCGAGTGAGAGATTTGTTGAGCAGAGAGTCTCTAAGTATCAGACGAGTCGAAGGTGAAGGAACTCGTATGAGGAGAACCTTGAGCAGAAGCGGGTCTTCCAAATTCTATTAATTATTGAAAACAAAGTTTACAGTAAACATACAAAAGATATGCATTCAAATTAAACTACAACATACTTTTACAAGAAAAGGGGTTTAAGAATTTCATCTTTCTTCACGAAACTCCCTCGAATAGTCACTTTCCTCTTTGAAGACCTTCTTTAACGAAACCTCAAATAGTAACCCAGACACAACCACAAAGAGTCCTTGGTATTCTCGGGGTGAGAACCTAGGAGCGGTAGGCTCTGACTATTTTGGTTATGAGGGATAAGATTTAGTGGAGGAAGTAGATTGAGGATTCTCTCATAAGAACTCACAGAACTTTTTTGCAAAGATTCTCAATCATACAACAACAATTGCAAATCATAGAGGAAGAAGAGAAAACCACTTTTTTTTTTATTCCTCTTGCCATAAAATTAATAACCACCCATAAAGTGGTTGGAGAGAAAAGATGGGGAAGTTATTATTTAAATAATAATAAAATAATATAAATAAATATGATAACAAACTTATCATATTATATTTATATTAAATTATATGTTATATAAAATATAACATGTAACCTGTAATTTTAATATTGTATCACATACAATATAAGCTATAGTTTCTTTTCTTTGTTTTATTGCATTTAATATAAATCATATTTATGTTAAATTTAACAACTATGAATCACATTCATAGAAAATATATTTGAATCTCATTCAAATATTTATTTCTTCCCATTAAACTATAATGTATCAAATACATTATGACAATTATATCATATATAATTGAAACAATTTAATTATATCATATATAATTAAATTCCTATATTAATTTGAACAATTCAAATTAACCCAAAAATTGATTCTCAACTAAATTCTTTTGAGCTACCAAGGAGACCTTATAGACTTGTAACTTGAAGCTCCAACGATACATGAATAATTATTTGAACTCTTTAATTATATTATTCATAATTATTCATCATCCATTAATTGTCGGGCACTCCACTAAAGATCAACAGCTGCACTCTTCGCCCTACGGATATATTTTTATGTCCATTGGATATAACCAATCAATAGTACAACGACCCTTCACAAATTACTCTTAAGTACAACTTGACCAAATTACTGTTTTATCCCGGTAGTTACATCTAACTCCTTAAGTACCACTGATTCCTCTAGTGAATAATAGATCATAGTTCTACTATGACAAAACCTATCTCAGGCCAAGAGTTGTTGTGCCACCACATTGTTCAAGAGTCGGAATCAGCCCTTAAGGGAGCAATTTATCTACTTACCCCCGCTTCGGTGAAGGAGGGAGTTCCATCTTATGTAGTTGTGTTCTCAGCTCCTCAATTAGACGGATCCCCATAATGATAGGTTTGTTGAGTTGGCGATCTGGCCACTCTCACCCATACAAATCAAAGGACCGCTTTCATAGGCAAATGTTCACAACTCACTCAGGATTCAGGTCATGTTACCTATTGTAACACCCGGAGTGTTTTAACTTTCGAGGATGAAAGTTCTTTGAGGAGGGAAGAATGTAACATCCCGTACATTTTTTTTATATAATAATGTAATTTCAGTAACGTTATCCTTGGCAATTCAATAATTGCTTGGTCGAATGGCATTTTTGGAATTTTCAATCTCAATTATAAATGCGAGAATTTAAGTTTGGCGGAAAAATTAAAATTATTAAATTTTGAATTTCAATGTGAAGGTTATGGTAGGAATTAATTTTCCTTTCGAAACGGAAAGAAATTATTATAATTACACTTTCCTTTTTAATTATTATATTTTAAAACCCCCATCAATTATTATATTTTAAAAACCCCATCAATCCTACATCTATTATTATCTTTTTTTAAAAAAAAAAAAAAAAAATCCCACCAACACTCTTCTTCTTCTTTCTCAAATGGCAAAACTCCCCAATTTTTTCTTCTTCTTTCCTCCCAAACCCACGAACTCCGTTTCCTTCGCTGCCGCATCTCCCTCGCTAGCATTCCGAACGATATGTGCCTCCCTCACTGCCATTCAGATCCGAACGCCATGCTTCCTTCACTGTCTCATCAGACCCACCGCCACACGAGAGAGATTCCTCGTCAATCGCAGTACCTCACCAGCTCAGATCTGTGAAGCTGTTGTTCCCTCGCACCTCCCGGCTCAGATTCGACCAGCTGCCGCTTCTTCACACTTCACCAGACCCAGAATTATCGTCGGCTGTCTTCCTTGTCGCCGTCGGACCTGTTCTAGGTAAGGTTGTGGTAGCTCGGTTCGATCTCTTAGCCATTAACGTTGGGTTTCGTCATTTTGATTCACAGTTGTTGGGTTTTTATTTGAAGGTGAGTTTTAGCGAAACATGGAATTTATAGGGAGCACCGTTAAGGGAAATTGGAAGTCACCTTCATCCTTTGGGTAAGTTTTTGAATATTTTGGACATGGGTCTGAAGTGTCGCTATTATGGTTGAACTAAAATTGTTTTAGTTGTTTTCAGTGTTAGGGCCGCTACTTCTAGTTTTCGTTATAGTTTGGTCGTCAGAGCTTCGTTATCCATAAAGTTTCGATTGAAGTAAGTAATCTTACCACTAGAACTGCTCACAGGCCAGGCTTTAATTGTATGCTAGCGTGATGAGTGTATGTTATGGTAAATGTTAGCATGTTGATTGACAGTATGATCTGAATCAAAGTATGTTCTGGCACGAGTTCTGATTTGTTTACATACATACCTAAGTACTTGATCGTTAGTATGTGATAGTATGTTTTCATATGTCAATGTCTGATCTGTTGGTATTGTGGCATACTTGCATGTTGTAGAATTATGATGTAAGGTATTCATGAATGTTGTATAATATGTTGTTAAGAATCATGTGTATATGATGAAGCCATGGTATCAAGGATTTTCATGTATGTTTTAGAATTGTACAATGTTGATTCTTAGAACGTTGAGACTGTGTGAATATCCTCATTGATTAGTTAGATGCTCACCAGTTTGTGTTTCCTTCGGGATTCACCAGTTTTGTGTTTCCTTCAGGATTCACCAGTTTTATGGGCATACTTAACTACAATAGGATAGGACTCAGTCTCTTGTTTGTTCCATATGTTTATGTGCCATATGCGGGTATCTAGAGGACATAGATGCCTAGCCTGACCCTAGTGGTGGGGTTACTTACTGAGTATTTCATACTCATTCTTTCTTATGTTGATGTTTCAGGAAAAGGTAAAGATGTACCGGCGATGGCGCAGTGGAATTCGTGATCGTGTCACTGGGACTAGACCTTTTCGCTTCCGCATCTTGAAATATGTTATTTGGTTTTACTATTTAAAATTTATTACTAAGGATTATTTCTTTTATATGCCGTTGATTAGCCTTTACGAATTTTGGGTACCCTATTAACTGTTTTAACAATTGCATTTAATAAACGCCTTATGAACTTCTCTTGTTTAATTAACATTTATTTCAAATAACTGAGCGTCGTTTTAAACTATGTGCATGCATTTATTAGTAACGACCTTACCTAAGTCCTAGGGGGTCGGGTCATTACACCTATGGTCAGCCTAGTGAAATATAAGTCTCTATTATGAATGATGTTATATAATGAGACTAAACAATTCGTGGTCATATCCCTGCTTGCATGTCTAATACATGAACGATTAGGATCAGATCATTTGTAGTACTTTACAACAATTGTAACGCCTACAAAACGGGTCATACTCGTAGTGTCAGAAGGATAAGGTTCAACCTTATCCTTCTACTACAGACCATTTAGGTTATCAATTAAACATGATCAACCTGTATGTCTCCACATACATTTTTAAGTTTCAATGATAACTTTGGATGTTTAGTTTATTGGTTTATGGTTAATGCAACTAAAATATCACATATTTTATAGACGGGGTGAATAAAATATAAAATATTTTATTAATCACATAAAGAGTTTGTTCAGAAATATTTACAAACTATATGACCTTACGAGATTTAGGGCATCAACCCCAATAGGAGGGTCGAATATCGACGTTGAGTGAGAGATCTTATAAGAAAAGGGTCAATTGTCGAGTGACTAGTGAGAGTTTTAGGAGTGGATGTGACCGGAGGTAGAGATGGGAGAGAGATCTGAGTCTCAGATGACCAACAAGAACTGATGTTTGATGGTTGAAGACGAAATGAAAGGGGGGGGGGGGGGGAGTTTAAAAAAAATTAAGCGGTTTGAATCGGTTTTATATTTGGTTCGATGTTTGAAATCAAAGCGAACCGCATGATTCGGTTTGAAATTTTCTATGAAATCGAACTAAACCAAAAAATTTGATTTCTAGGCTAATTCGGTTAAGTTTCACAATAGATTCAGTTTTCAAGGTTTGAATGACCATCCTTACAAACCTTACATTTACACAAAGTGATTCAAAGCCAGAGATATTTTCACTCTTTACTAACTTATGGCCATTTAAGCCCATGTTTTCTTCAATTTATACTTCATTCATCTAGGAAAGGATCTTAGGGGGTCGTTTGGTTGACTTGTGAAAATAGTATTTTTCAAAAAGCTCATTTTTATTTAAATATTTCTGATAAAAATTTATTAAATTACACTTGAAAAGCTATTTTAGGTGGCTATCAAATACTTCAATTTCTTCCAAAATCATTTATTTTTTAAATTAAATACTTGAAAATATATTCCAAGCATACCCTCAATCTATGAGAAAATACACACACCAAAGTGATATTAAATATAAATATTATTAATATATATTTTATATTTATTGGTATGATATATCAATAATACAAAACTTAATAACAAAATGAGTATGAAAACAATTATTGATTGAAAAAAAGAAGTATCACATACATATATATCAAATAATCATGTATAGAAGAAACTCAAATATCACTGGTATATTTATTTTATACTCTAATTGATATTGTATATCAGTGGTATACATAATAACAATTGAAGCTCCAAATAGTGAAAGATATGTGAAACAGAAGTTAAATAGTATCGATATCACATAATTTCTATTTTATTAATAATGTTGATCCATAATAAACCTACAAGAAAATAATCTATATTGGTGATATATTTAATATAACAATCGAACGTGTAAATACCAAAATGAACATGCAAACAATTAGTAATAGACACCCATCACTTGATAAACTCTTCTTCCTGAACTGTTTTTTAATGATAGCATAATTGTTGGAGGAGAAATTTGGGACCAATCACGAGTTGCCACGTCATTTATTAAATTAATGACGAAATGCCAAAATTATCAAATTCGGGACCAGTTAAGAGTTGACATGTGTCCCAAATTGAAATTGAAGACAAATTCTGATGATGTCACATGTTTTCGTCACAAGAGTGTGCTGGGTTGAGTAAAATTAATTTCGCCCATTTTGGGTTATAATTTGGGCGTTGGTCCAGTTACGCTCAAATATGGGCTTAATTTGGACCTAAAATGCCAAAATAGAACCAAATCTAATTAATAGGACCCAAGGTCAAACCCAAATACAATTGATTAGGCCAGGCCCATTGGCCAATCAAGCCCAAGCCCATGGGCCAACTAGGCCTAAGCCTATGAAGCCCATCAGAAAGCCCTATAAATAGAAGAGTTCTTCTAATTTCAAGGGGTTAGCAATTCTACATTCAGAGAGCCTAGAGAGAATTGAGACTAATGAAGCTGCACTCCTAGAAGACTCTTGAAGACACAGAGACTCTTTCATGACTTCTACTTCGAGAATGTTTGGTGTTTTTCTTCTTCAAGTCAAGCATATTAATTCAATCGAGAGAATTAAAGGGTCGAGTACTAGAGATCGAACCACCTTGCATCAAATCAACATCAACACTAACACCAACTCAAGTTAAACTCCACGAAATAAGTTTCTCCAAATACCTCGTGCGAATAAATTGGCACGCCCAATGGGACATCTCTACCTCTCATCTCTCTAGCATCCAAAAAAGACAAATGACACCAAAGAAGATTGCATCCAGAGCTTCCTTCACAAATAGCTCTTACACATGACCTGTCACCCACATTTTTAAGTTTTATCTCCCGATAAAATTAAATTAGGGATGGAACTTGAATTTTCGTTTTAAATTCAAATTTTTTAAGTTTTATCTCCAAATAAAATTAATTTGGGATAAAACTTGAATTTTTCTTTTATCTCTCCAAATCAAAGTACCTTTGAGATAAAGGTTAAGATTTTTTAAATTAAAAGTTTGGCCGTCATCTATTACTAATTTTAGTTAAACTCGTGCACTAAATTCACGATTTAATTAAATTGGGAGCATTGAAGTTAAGACCAAATTACGCATCTCAATACTGGCTTTATATTTTTTGAGATTCATCCACTCACATCTATGCACAAATGTCTAAAAGGAGCATTTTTTGAGGAGAAATTTTGGACAATCACGGGTTGCCAAGTCATTTATTAAATTAATGACGAAATGCAAAAATCATCAAATTTGGGACCAGTTAAGAGTATGTGTCCCAAATTAAAATTGAAGACAAATTCTGATGACATCATGTGTTTTCATCACAAGCACTAGATTGAATAAAAATAATTTCGCTCAATTTAGCATTATAATTTGAACGTTGGTCCAGTTATGCCCAAATATGAGCTTAATTTAGGCCTAAAATATCAGAATATGCCAAAATCCAATTAATAGGACCCAAAGGTCAAACCCAAGTCAAATTGATTAGGCCCAAAAGATAGATCCATGGGTCAATCAAGCCCAGACCCATGTGCCAACTGGGCACAAGCCCATGAAGCTCAGATAGCCCTACAAATAGAGGAGCTATTCTCATTCCAAAGGGTCAGTTCTACCTTTAGAGGGACCAGAGAGAATTCATGAACAAAGACTCTTCCAAGTTTGATGCTTTTCTTTTTCAAGTCAAGTACATTCATTCAACCGAGAGAGTATTAGAGGGTCAAATACTGGAGATCGAACCACATCGTATCCACACCAACACCAACTCAAGTTTAACTCCAAGAAACAAGTTTCTCCAGAAACCTTGTACAAACAATAACATTACTTTTTTTTTTTTTGGAGTAACGTATCTAAGTTAACAATATTTTTTGTGTGTAATAGAGGGCCTATAGTTGGAAGCTGTCACTTGTAGATATACATTTCTGTTTAATATTATGGAGTTAAATAATTTCATGCTTTTTATACATCCAATGATGGAGCTTTCTTATTTAATTAATAATGTGAATTTTACCATGATCTCACGTATTTTGTGCATGTTCAAGAATATTGATACATCAAAAAAGGACCAAATAGACGACTAACCTAACTTAACATTTAACACATATTTAAAAATTTGTTGAATTTTTTATTTTTTATTTACAAAATGTTATATTTAAGCTACTAATACTTGAATAATACAATACAATTAAAAAGGAAAAAAAAAAAAGTTAAAAACAACCCTAAACCCAAACCCATAAAGAACTCCATGTTAATCAAAATCAACAACCTAAATACATAAGTTTTAACTTGGATTAAAATAATATGCATTCCAAACATATCATCCATAAACTCAGGCAAAAATTATTTGTACCTCAAATACAAACTTTCTAAATTGGGACTTCAAGTAGTTTGCACGGCTAACCTAAGGTATTCCACTTAATCTCAAAAGATTATAATAACAACTATTATAACCAAATTAATGTCCCAAACAGACCTCACTTATAAGGGATTAACAATTCAATTTCAAAGTTTATTTTAAATAAATTTTCTTTTCTAATGAGATAGAAATCCTAAGTCTCCATTTTGGTAACCATTTTGTTTTTTATTTTTATTTTAGAAAATTAGGCCTATGAACAATACTTTCATTTCTAAATTTCTTCTTTTATTATCTATTTTTCATCAATGGTTTAAAAAATCAAATCAATTTTTGAGAACTTAAAGAAAGTAGCTTTCAAAAAGTTGTTTTTGTTTTTTGAATTTGGCTATGAATTCAACATGATACTTAAAAAAGATGCAAAATCATTATAAGAAATGTAGATGAAATATGCTTAATTTCGAAAAAAAAAAAATCAAATGGTTACCAAACATGGTCTAAAATATTATCATTTTATCAATCAAATTTTACAATGATGAATTCACAAAAAAAATAAAATAAAATAAAAAAAATAAAAAAAAAAATTGAAAAGAGGGGAAAAAGAGTACAGAAGCATGAAAAAATAGTAATTTATTATAAATACCTAAACTCATTGTATGCGTATATAAAAATTTAAAAGTAATTCTACAAAAGTGTAAAATAGTCAATCACTCTCTTCTCTATTAGTTTTCTAACCTCTTGATTACTTGAACTTTAAAAAATTCTTGAACCTAAAAATCCAAGATCTTCTTCTCTATCCTCTACAATATGTGTATCAACAGGTGAATCTATGCAGGCAAAAATTAAATAAATATAAATATATTACATTAAATCACATAAGTTTGGGTGTTTTTACAAAATTTAAGATTGAAAAAATATGAAAAAGATGAGAGAGAGATAGGTCATACCTTCTTTTTCACCTAAAAAATAAATAATTTGAAAAAAAAATAACATTAAAAAAAATAGATATACACTACAAGAAATTGGTGAAAATTTTCTTTAGTAACAAAGCAAAAACATGTCATTAATTACTAATTTATAGTAACACAACCGTGCAAAAAACAATTATTAGTAATTCACATTAAATCAACGTCACTAAAAGTTCGGCAACATGTGTATATCATAAAAGATTAATATTTTTTAACAACATATTACGTCATTAAAATAACTTTTTTTAAAGAAAAAAGAATGAAATCGGAAAAAGAAAATTAAAACCCTCATTTTCATTTCCGTCCCTCCATTTGGCATTTTCCCTCCCTCTGTTGAAAAGAATATATGAACTAGAAAAATTGGAGGCGATGCTGGAAAAAAATCTCAGAAACTTAAAGGGAAAACAATGTTTCTATATAAAAGGAAACAATTTTTTTTTTTTTTTTTTAAAAAAAAAGATGAAGAAGAAGGAAATGAGATACACGATAATAAATGGGAGGTTTAATTTAACCATTTATAGAGAAAATTTAGATTTTTTTTTCTTCTTTTTATATAGCACACTAGGAGGGAGACTTGGACCATAAACCTTTGGACTCCGTGGAATAAAAAAAAAAAAAACGGACATTCCAATAATAAAGCAAGAATAGTATTAATCTTTGGGAGGATATTTGCTCTCTCACTGGCTGTTAGTCTTATAGAAACAAGCTTTTCAAAGACTATAGCCCTTCTATGATCACCATTAATCTCCACACTTTTTGTAATCCTTAATCTCTTTGCTTTTATCTTTATTGGTTTCGGGCTTATCTCTAGCCCTTCATCTTTATTGGTTTCGGGCTTATCTCTAGCCCTTCAACTTTTGTAACTTCTTTGTTGTGCTAAAAGAAAATCTAATGGGAGATGATGAGGGTGCTAAGAAGGTGTCTACTTAGTGAGATGTTCCGGTACACTCTCTGACCCATGTATGCTTTTCTAGAAAATACATCTATATGTTTAGTTAGGCTCGCTTTTGACTTGAAATATATATAAGTAGTTATTAATGTCATTAGTCATTTTTTTCTCTTTTATACTTTTCTTTTCCAACTTTTTGACTCTTTTATAAAAGATTTTGCATTTCTAATCTTGTAAAACTTAAATTTCATCAACTGTGACAACAATTTTAAATAGCCTTACATATCTTTAATTTTCTTTAATATTACCTTTTATATATCACTAATTGTACTAATAATGTAAGCTAACCTATCATATGTTTGGGTTTTGAAATTTCCTTTTCCATATTTTTTACTTTAAAGATAATTTTTCAATTTTATTTTTAAACAAATTTTTACTATTGGTAGAGTATGGGAATTAAACCTTCGACGTTTAAATCGAAAATACAAGTTTTATGTTAGTTGAACTATGCTAATGTTAGTAACAAATTATATTATAAATAATATTTTATTAAGAACAATACTTCGATTCATCAAATCATTTCCATTTTTTTGCGGTTCATTTCCATTTTTTTGCGGTTCATTCTAACCCCACAACAAAAAAAAAAAAAAAAAAAAAAAAAATTAAAATATTAAAAAAGAAAAAAAAATTATCAGTTGACAAATATTGGTTAAAGAACTCAGTGCATTGCTAAAAATTGGGTACAGGCAAAGGGAAAACCAAAATACTTATCTTTTATTAATTTCAATATAAGTTATTTTATCTAAATTTGAAATTAACTGTGAATAAGTTATTTATGGAATAAATAATACTCATTAAAAAGGGAAAAAACAAAAATTGAAAATTTATCCTCCTTAAACTTCTTGTATATATATAATTTCCAAAAACTATCTTTTTGGTCCCTAAGTTTTCAAGTATACGTTTATTTGGTCTCTCAATTTTTAAAGTGAACATCTTTAATCCAAAACTTTTAGAATGTAAAAGAATAATACTCAGTAACTAATTTTTTAGGCCGGCTTTTAAATATAAAACAAAAATCAAAATGTTTATAAAATATAATAAAATTTTAGAATTATCAATGATAGATGCTGATAAGATATTGAAAGATATGTGATGAATTTAGTTGATGTGATGATATTGAAGCAGAAAAGCAAAAGATAAACGAGAAGATTAAATAAATATTAGTAAAATTAAGGAACTAAAAAGGTTCATTTCAAAAGTCGAAGGAAACTCGGGGTTAAGAAAGTAATTTTCTCTATAATTTATTAGTGTATGATAAAATAAAATTTATTTATCAATATGAGTCCAGTTCAACTAGCATAAACTTGTACTATCAATCTCGAAATCATTTAAAGTTCGATCTTCCACTCCACAAATTGTTTTGTTATTTACATAATTTTTTTTTTTTAACTTTATACTCAAACAAATATTTAATAAATGTACTCAATTTCTTTTAAATTTTAATTATAAAGCCATAGTAAATTAAAATACATAAATATGCACATAGCAAAAACTATTGAATAGAAATTGTGGTAACGTATTCCACACATTTCTTATGTACGACGCTATAAAAAGATGATGACAGACTCAGCAAAACACACAAAACGCAAATCCATTATTCCTCTATCTCTCTTTTCCCCTTCCACATAACAAAACCAATGAAGAATTTTCCCATCACAGTTGTTTGCATTTTGGTGGTGGCAACCACAGTAGCGCTTCTCAACGGTGCTCGTCCGGTGGCTGCACAGACAACATGCAACCCTGCGGATCTGGGCACGTCATGTGCAGCAGCATTCTTCTTCTCGGTAACGCCCAGTGCCGAATGTTGCGATAGGTTGAGGAAGCAACAACCATGCTACTGTGTTTATCTCCGCGATCCAAATTTGAAGGGTTTGGTGGATTCTCCTGCCGCTAAAAGGATTGCTAAAGCCTGCAACATTACGTTCCCAACTGTGGCTGACTGCCCTAACTAGAAACCCTACTTACTTGAGTTTGGGCTCCATCTCCTACAAGAATTAAGTATTATGTCTCTTACTCTAAATCTACTATACAATATTCCCAACTAAAAATAAAGGGAAAGCGATCCTATGCTTTCTTTGTCTATGCTTCAAACTTTTCTTACATTTACCAATATATAATAAAGATTCAATATCAAGTTCTAATGTTTAAACTTTTTTTACGTCTGGTTTCTATTCTTTTAAAAGTTTCCATTTCAATAATTCGTCCACTCTTCTTTTTTAAAATTTTAAATTAGTTCTTACCCAATCATATTCAATGTTAAAAAATTGACTACATGTTAATTTAAGACGATAGTTCTTATGTAACGATCCGAGTTTAAGAAAAGGACATGAATAAATTAAGATCACATCCGAATAAAAGGGATTCTGAGGACATAAATTATAGTTAAAAATTCTTAAAAGAATTGAAAGTTACTATCCTATACCAACAAGATGCATTTTCCTTTTCGGTGGCTCAATCATTCGAACTTTAAAGTTAACCCTGCTTAGTTTAGAACAATCCTATGTTGAGCGACATCTTGGGAATTTTACTAGAATGTATGTGAGTGAGGACAAAGTGTTGGGTGGAAATTTAACTTTGTTTTTTAAAAAGAAAAAAAACTAAAGGGAACCAACTTTTGGTTGACAATCCCACATTGGTAGATTTTGAAAAGAGATTCTCCTTTTTGTACTTAAAGCTTGGGTTATGGGTTTGGACCCTAAGGGGTGTCCATGTTTTGAAAGGAGTGAGAAGATAGAAAATAATATTTTTTGTTAGTTGGTCTTCTCGGTCTTCTCCGCTCGCGTCTTTTGTCTGCATTTTCCTATCGTCCGCCTTCCGCGTGCATATTTAGAGGCTGAACACGTTTCCCTCTTGCGACAGTTTAGCTCTGAAGACCTATAAAAGCCGCGTCTTTTAGTCGTTCAAAGCACAACATTCACTTCCATTCTCGATTGCTCTTCTTTGTTTTTTCTTTCCCTGTTTTCATTTTTCGAGCATTCAGTTAGAAATGTGTGTTTTGGAGGGAGTGAAAAGATAAACCAATGTGGGTTCGGTGGGCATTCCACATGTGCGCCACCGTCATCCGTCCGGTCAATAAAAATATATTTTTTTCCATTATCTTTATTTTATTTTTATTATTTTGTTATTAAAAAGAAAAAAATATATTTTTTGTCAATTGGCCTTCTCGATCTTCCCCGCCTATGTCTTCCATCTGCATCTTTTGTTCGTCTGCCTTTCGCATACACGTTTAGAGGCTGAACACGTTTCCCTTTCACGGCAGTTCAGTTCTGAAGGCCTATAAAAAGTGTCTCTTTCAGCAGTTCAGAGCATAACATTCATTTTCATTCTCTTCCATTCTCGATCGCTCTCCTCTGTTTTTTCTTTCCCTATTTTCGTTTTTCGAGCATTCAGCCAAAAATTTGAGTGTTCCAGTCGGTAACAATACATTTTCGGTTGAGTCTTTTTTGGCATGTTTTATCCCGGGGACGACGTGGCAGCAATTCCTGACCTGCTTGCACACTTGGTTAGACTCGTGAAATGTCTTAAAGAGACCGAGTTTCGTAACTCAGTCTATAACGAGCTTTTATTTGTAGGTTCCGCTCCAGAACGTTACTTGCTGCTATCCTGAGGGTGTTGCCGTTTCTAACACAAAGTATGTTGAAAGGACCAATGTTTGTTTGTCAAAGTATGCTAAAATGACCATGATTGATTTGTGGGGACAACATTCATTTTAGAAGCATTCATGAAAGGACTTTAATTTTAGAAACATTCAAAATAAATAAGAATGACATAGCTTGGTCACAGAGAATATCAGGGCCATCAGGTGTCGAATCTAGATTTCAAATCTTAGACTTAAGACATTACAATCTTATGTGGTTGCTTCATAATTAAAATATTGAAGCTCTATTTGATTTGTGATCCCATTTTATGTTTTTATTGAGAAAATATGAGAAAATATGAAAATGTATTTGGTTATGCTTACTTTAAAAAATGATTCCAAAGAAAGGGGAAAAAAAACAACTCTTATATTAGTTTAGATTTTCAAGGTTAAATTGAACACTTCATCCCTGTGGTTCAAAAGAAAGTAAGAATCTAGTTTTTTGTTTACAATTAAGTAAAAACTTATATAGTTATTCTGGTTTAATAGAATCCTCCTACATAGTCTCTACTTTTAGTTATGAATGGTTAATGAAAGTTTTTTTTTCAAAACATAAAGACTAATTATAAACTGTTATCAAACCATAAAGTCTAAATTCTAATTTTGAAAATTATAAAAATTAGATTCTAACTTTTATTTCTTCAAATCAACGGAGACAAAATTTATAATTTAACCTTTTTTTTTCAAGATAAAAAAGATTATTGTTTTTTCTCGTAAAAACGTTTTGAGAAGTTATGGAACCAAGGATTACATACGTGCTCTTCATAAAACACATTTTCCTTCAAACAAAATATATGTTGTTTTTACAATTTTCTCCTTTTCTTCTAAACCCAAAAGTCAACTTTATCTACCAAGTAGGGTCTACTTAATTTACGAATTTTTTTAATGAAAGTAACGTTTAGTGATAATCAACTTGTTAAACTAGGTTTTAGCTCAATCATAATTGCCATATTTTCCTCTTGTACGTAAAGGTAAGTTCGATCACTTATTCTCACAAATTGTGAAAAGATGAACATAAAGTAAGGTGTTAGAGTATTTAATATTGAATATAATAGTTTTATATTATGGTTTTGGATGTTATTTAGTTAGGTTTATTTTACATGTAAAAGTCCATTGAACCTATTTGGACTTTGTATTTATGTATGCTTTCATCTCTCATTATAAGGTAGAGAAACCTTAATATCCTCTCCAATATATTTCTATCTCCTATGACTATTGATTGATCTCTATCTCTCTAAAACTTATCACAAGGTTATCAAACATATCTGCTGGACATGATCATGGTAGACTTAGTAGTAGAGGTATATAGAAATTGAACAAAATCGGCGAACCGACCAAATCGGCTGGTTCAATTTGGTTTCTCTCCAAATAAAAAACTTGGACCAATGAGTCACTAGTAGAGAGAACTGAGCAAATCGGTCTGGTTCTTGATTGAAGAGTCCAAAAAAAAACACAGATAGAACCGAATCAAACCGAGTATTCTTTGCTGATGTTTTTTGTAATAGAAGTCTGCTGATGTCTTAGGCAATTTTTTTGCTATTTTTTTCTTCATTTTTCATAACTTTTAATCCAGTTTTAGTCTCAAATCTGACTACATGAGGAAAAACCTTATTTCATAGTATTAAATATTAATTATGGATCATTGGGATGAGTTGAATCATTATTGATATCTTATATTTGGTTGTGTTTCGACACAATAGTTACAGTATGTTTATTTGGTTTTTATTGGAAGATTATATTATAATTTGTTGATATGTGTTATTTTCTTTTGATTTTTTCACACATCTGTAATATTCAAGGTTAGTATTTAAATGTCATAATTTTCAAGGTTAGTTTCTGAATGTCCTAATTTTAAAGGCTAGTATCTAGATCTCCTAATTTTCAAGGTTATTACTTTGTTAATATGTACCTTCCTATGCTAGTATTGTCGCACTACTACAAAAATTGTATTATTTGATCTTTTTTTTTGTAGTCAAGTATCAGTGTTACTTGACGTTTTTAAAACATCAAGTACGCCCGTGTAAAGAATAAGAGAGATTTTTTT
Organism: Benincasa hispida; assembly: GCF_027475165.1. Lineage (NCBI taxonomy): Eukaryota > Viridiplantae > Streptophyta > Magnoliopsida > Cucurbitales > Cucurbitaceae > Benincasa > Benincasa hispida. The sequence continues at coordinate 58,614,847 of NC_143478.1, forward strand.
ACTGGCTAAAAGCGTCAAGCTGTAATTTACTTGATATGTTATAACTGTCAAGTATATGAGATATGCTGACTCATTTTAAGTGCCAAGTATTTAGATTATTGACATTTATTATGGATCAAGGTTTTCATAACTTGACAATTTTTACTTATCAAATGTAATTTCTTCTTGACATCTATAAACTGACAACTTAATGAATACTTAATACATTTTGCTTGTCAAGTTCGTATGTGCATTTTTTTTAAAAAAAAAACAAATTGTATTATTAGAAACTACCTATAATTGCTCATGTTTTAAGGTCCAATAATGATATAATTTAATTGAAGAGGATAATCATTTATTAACCAAACAAACAAACAACACATATATATATGAATAATTTAAGCATCAATCAACCCAAAATTTCCTTCAACCTAAGAAAGTTCATATATCTTGAACGTATATACTGTATAATAACAACCTCATTTAAGCAAGTTTATAACAAAGTTCAAATGAACAATTTCTAAGTTAAGAAGGCTATGAACCCCATGTGAACAATTTCAAAAGTATAACTAATTATCAACCTCATATGTTTATAAAGGAAGTTTTAAAGTGAAGATGTTAAGGCTGCAGTCGTTGATATCGAAGTTTGAGAGTCTTAAAATGTATGATGAAGAATCCATTAATTGTTGAGTTCAATGTTCGGTTGTTAGATATTGCAAATGTATCATTTGCTCTTGGAGAAAAATTTTCTAAAGAAAAACTCGTCTGGAAGGTGCTTAGGTCACTACCTAAAAGATTTTATATGAAAGTTACTTCCACTAAGGAAGCTCAAGACATTGAGGAAGTTCAAAACATGACAAAGTTACTTTCAGATGATTCTCTTACTGAATTTATATCATTACTTTCAAAACAGTTTAACCGTGTGTTCAAAAGTTTCGGTAAGAGGTTTTCCCCTTATGAAAAGGAAATCTCCAAACATGTATATGAACCCTATTCAACATTTGAAATACTCTAATATCATTTATTTTTTCATCAAATCATCGAAAATTTTCTTTTTAAATTATTTCCATAAATTTAGAAGTAAATCAATTAAAAATGACTCTGCTTATCATGATATAGAAAAAGTGAATTAAAAATTAAATGTAATTCAAGTTTCAAAACTTTTATTATATACCTAAAATTAGAGTAAGCTATTATCCATTGACCTTTGAATAGCATTTAGTTTTTCTTGCAAGTAATTGTTTATAAATACAATCAATTGCGAGTTATTTGAATGGCCATTAATATATTAATTTTATTTTGAATAGAAGGTATTTAGGAATATCAGATGGTTAACAATATCGTTTTTAAACTTATAATAATTTATTTTAACGATTTTTACTCAATATGTATGTTTTTATTTTTTATTTATTTTAGTTTAATACTAATAAAATCTAAGTTTTTAGGATTTTAATTTTATCTCATAAATTGAATTAATAAGGTCTTGGTAATTACTTTATTTTTTTATTTTTGTTTTTGAAAATTAAGCCTATGAACACTACTCCACCTCCAAATTTCTTCTTTTAATTTTAAAAATCAAAATAGTTAGTAAATGGAACCCTAATAATTAAGATTTGATAGAGGTTATTTTAGTCAATTTAATTCGAAATTAAGAATCTAGAAAATCATGTTACCATTTATCTAATTTTAAAACCTTTTTACCATTTCTTAAAAAACTTCATACTTATGGATACAAGCTGTAATATTTACCATCCCCAATGCGTCTACCTGTCCGTAGAAGTTATCGATTCAGGACATATTTGAAATACATTTTCAAGTATTTAATTTTAAAAATAAGGGTGTGTTTAGTTTAAAAAATAAGTCTTTTTGAAAAAATTTAAAGTGTTTGGAAATAACACAAAATAGTTTTTCAAGTGTATTTTAATCAATTTTTATTAAAAGTGTTTAAATAAAAATGAGTTTATTGAAAAATACTCTTTTTCTTAAGTCCATCCAAAGAGACCCTAAAGTCATGAAAGAAATTTGAGTGTTTGACAACCACCAAACTAGTTTTTCAAGTATATTTTAATGAATTTTTATAAAAAATATTTAAATAAAAAAGATTTTTTATAAAATATATTTTTTTAAGTCAATTCAAACAGTCCCTTAATTCGATTGGGGTAGATTACTAAAGCTGCGTCTGCAACTTTATCAATAAAGAGCAAATTATTCACACATTCACTTTTTCTATGTTTCTAAAATTTTCTGGGGTTTGGTAAACAACAAGAGAAATAACTTTATGGTTTAATTACCAATTGATTTAGTTCTTATTATTTGGGTTAAATTACCATTTAATTAAATCTTTATTGTTTGGATAAGCCATACAAATCATCTCCAAACTATTGTTTAGTTAATTAAGCACACCAATTTTCATTCTACATTTTTAAACCAATAAGATACTAATATTAATCACTTACTCTCCCAAGCTTTAGTTCTCTTGCTTATTTATAAAACCCACAACGAAACTTTTTTTAATGGCTTCTACTAGAAAATTCTAACTCGAGCTTGTAATTGAAAATATACTTGGAATGTAAAGAGTTCGTGAAAATTAAATGTAGGTAATTATGGAAAATGGAAATGATTGGGAGTGTAAAAAAGAACTATTACATAAGTTAAATATCTAGCTCGAGTTCTCCAAGTATCCCTAATTTCTTTTTTCTTTTTTTTCTTTTTGAAAGGTATTGTAATTAAAGTGTGGTTGAGGGAATCGAACCTCAAACCTCGAAATATCCCTAATTTCCGCTCATCGAATTCATGTAAATTTATTTATATTTTTTGTCTGTAAAATTCAGTAACTCTCAGTGATATAACCTTTTACCTACTGTTTTTTTTTTCTTTTTTACTTTTCCCTCTCTATCTAAAGGATGAACATATAAAAGAAAAGAGAAAGCAGAGTCTTTTAAGAGTGAAAAATTATTTATATTTCCAAGGTTTCTTCAAGAACCAAAAGTAGCTTCTCACGTGGATCTAGGCCTTTGTTGCCGAACCACGTTTATCATCTTGCTCCTTTTTCTCTTCTCTTCCTCCTTTCATGAATGCATGGTTTCTTCACCTAAACATTTCCTGCCATTGATGTAAAGAAAGATCAGGGTTAGCTAAAAGTATCCAAGAGAGAGAGAGATAGACTTACTTTTCTTTCAAACCTAATTTTTAGATCATCACAATCATCTGAAATGAACGAAGGCAGAAGCTTCCTTCACCAACTACCTCATCTGCTACGTGGCTTTCTGAAGACCACACTCATTACCAACCAGACTTTTTTTTTTTTTTTTTTTTTTTTTTTCCATCGGGTCTACATTTGCCATATTTGAGTTCTTAAAGTCTAACAAAGTGGTATCAGAGCTTGCAAAAAGAAGTAAAAAACTTCATGAACTTCAAAGAAAGTAAATCTTGAAGAGTTAAAAGCAATCAATAGTGTTTGCCAGGAATTAAATAGAAAAGTTTGATGGCAAGGGAGATTCCAACTTGTGGAAAACTAAGGTGAAAATAATTCTTGGTTAGTAGAGAGCACATAAAGCAATTCAAGACTCTTCAAAGCTACCAAAAAAACGGACAGAAGATGAAAAAGAAGCCATGGAGCTAACAATCTATTGTACCCTAGTCCTAAATCTAAGTGATGCTATTCTTAGACAAGTAGTGGATCAAGATACTATTGGGTTGTATGCCCTAAATCTCGTAGTTTGTAATATTAAACATATTCTATTATCAATAAAAATGTTATTGACATTTATTCAATAAAACTGTTGTTGAATATGTAAATTGCACTTATAAAGAATAAATCCAATAAACTAATAATCCATGGCTATTATTTGAATACTTGAACTTTATATCATGACATAAAGATGGATCAAGTTCGAGTAAATAGCCAAAACGGTCTATAGTATATGAATGAGATTGGGTGCCTTATTCTGGTAACACTATCGGATGTGATCCACTTTGAAGTTGTTACAATTGGTTATAAAGTGCTACAAAGGAAGTGATCATAATTTGTTCATGTAGTGACATGAGGAGCGGAAACGTCCTATACAATGAGTTTGCATAATATCGGACCAAGAAATAAGTCACTCGTACTTTATAATGCTGTTTGTTATTTAAGATTGACTATTTAAAAGGAATGACCTAGGTAACTTGACCTTAATCCTTAGCTAACTATAGACTCTTGTTTATTCGGGATTATGCTTATATTTTCATGGGTAAGGGTTGGCTTAAGAGCACCGGCTTAATAAGTCTCTCATTTCAGGGGTAAGATCGGGTAGATAGCTGAGGTCATAGGCTGCAAGACGGAATTCACTCTTACTCGCTTTTAGGGTTAGTAGAGAGGTTGTTTCTTTAAGTGCTGACTCTGGATCTGGAACAAGGGGCCCCACCATCTCATTGGCTCGAGAGGGACTCGTTTTAGTGATTGAATCACGAACTAATGGTTCATTAGAGGATCAGTGGGACTTAAGAAGCAAGATGTAATCTCAGGGGTAAAACAGCTTTTGACCCAACCATTATTACAAACAACCTGTGAAAGATTAACTTACTAATCATGGTTATATCAAGTGTGTTGGGATTAGTGTCCTAATTCTTCCAGAGTCTCGTTGTTTTGTAAAGATACACATTGTTCAATGAATGAAATAAGTGTTATTTAATTCTAACATTTACTCATATCCAATAGACAAAGCTCCTTGGTTATCTTATGTGAACTTAAGCATTTATATGTGATATACAAGTGGAGCATGCCTTAAGTGATAACCTAAATAGGTCTATAATATAAGGATTAAGGTGGGATACCTGATCCTGATGACACTACGGATACGGCCCGCTTTGTAGAGGTTTGCAAATGTTGTAAACTTCTACAAATGGTAGATCCTGACCATTCACGTGGAGACGTGGAGCGGGGGTGTCCTATACAAAGAGTTTGTATAAGACCTGGACCACGAGATGACTAGACATTGTATATAACATTATTGATACTAGAGACTTGCATCTCATCTAAACGACCATAGGTGACATGACCTCAATCCTAAGTGTTTTAAAAACTCTTGCCTTTGAGGATAGTCCTTTGATTAGTATGGGTGAGAGTGGCCAGCTTACCAACTCAACATACCTACCTTTTTGAGGACTTGTCTGATCTGGGAGCAGGGAACTCAATCTACAAGATGAAATTCACTCCTTTCCCAAAGTAAGAACAAGTAGAGAGATTGCTCCCTTAAGGGTTGACTTCGAGGCTTGAACATAGTGGCCACAGCTTCTCTTTGGAAGAGAAGATTCAGTCATAGTAGGACTATGACTTATGTTCATTAGAGAGATCAGTGGTACTTAAGGAGACAGATGTAACTACAGGGGCATAACGGTTATTGGCCCAGCTATACTTACGAGCGATCTGTGAAGGGTTGTCGCACTGTTGATTGGTTAAGATGGACACATAATATATCTGTGTTAAGGAGAGTTCAACTGTCGGTTTTTACTCGAGTGCCTGGCAGTTAACAGATGGTGGATCCCGTAACTAAAGACTTTAGTTAGTTATTCACGTACCGTTGGAGCTTCGAGCTATAGGTCCATGAGGTTCCCTTGGTAGCTCAATGGATTCAGTTGAGGGTCAGTTCTTGGTGTGGATTTGAAATATTCAAATTGACAAGAGGTATTTTAATTATATATGATATAATCAGTATGATAGATACATCTAGTGGAAGATTGATGTAAATGAGATTTACATTGAGTACCATGGAATATAAAAAGAACTATGATTTATATGTTTCATGAGATGAAATAGTAAAACTATAGGCTATAAATATAGTATGATAAGTTGGTTATCATTTATGTTTATAATAATATTAATTATTGGTTAATTAATTCTTTTTCTTTTGAATAACTAAAATAGTGGGTGGTTATTGAATCATGGTAATCGTGAGTTTAAAAGGGAAATCGTTTTCCTATTTTGAAAAAGAGGTTTTTTTTTTTTTTTACAAAAGATTGAAATAGTTTTGAGTTTTCTCTCCGCGCAAAAGAAACTCACAGGGTCGTCAAGTAAATATAGATTTACTAAATGACGGCTGGGCGAGCTAAATGATCGTGTAGTGGCAAGCTAAACGATCATACAGTATTTACTAAACGATTACATAGTTTTGCTAGACGATCGCTTGCCCTACCTAAACGATCGTGTAGAATCTATAAGCGACAGACCGAACTAAACAATGAGCTAAACGATTGCATAGCTTTTGCTAGACGATCACTTAGCTTTATCTAAACGATTGGGCATTGACCTATACGATAGGTCTCCGCCATCTCCCACTTGCCCAGTCGTGTATGCGATCGATGTTTTCTCCTTCGTCTGCCTCACGCTAAGTTCGAACAGAGCCTACCCTCTGGATTCTCACACCGAGAATACCAAGGTTGCCATGTTGGTTATGTCAGACTCAACTCGACACCGTCGATGTTTTCTGGAGGTCGTTCATGGTGTTGTGGAGGCCGTTCGTGTTGCGGAGGAGATCGTAACCGAGGAGATCGTTGAGGATGAGTGCGAAGTGTTCGTGCGATGTTCGTGCTGTGTTGTGGTCGTGTAGATCGAGCACTCATGGTTGCTGTTGTTCAATCATAGTTACGCAACGGAGTGTGGAGACGCATCCTCATATGTGCGTAAAGTTTGATCTTTGTTCATTTGAGTTTATTGGTGCTGTAATTTCTCTATATGAATTGTATAACCGTTTGTATTGATGTCGATTGTAAATGCATTGTTTATTCATGATTGTAATTTGGAAGAATCTTGTTCCGCTGCTCATGGAAATCTTACTTCTGATTTCCTTCAAAGTGGACACAATATGTCTGCGGTGAGGGGAGTGCAAGTACTGGGGTTTAGTATAGTGACTCGATAGTTAATGAATGGTGGTTAATTAGGTTAAAAAGTTTAGTCAGTTAATCTCGGATCGTTGGAGCCCATGATCCGTAGGTCCATGAGGTCCCCTAACTAGCTCATATCGGACTAAACCTTAGAACAGTGTGATGAATGAATTTGAAGTGTTTGAATTTCGTTTTTGGAGTATATATATACCATATATTCAATCTAATGTTTAATTATGAATTAAACATAAAGAGAGAGAAAATAAAAAATATTTAAATAAGATTTAAATATCAAGATTATGAATTGTGATTCATATTAATTGGGATTAGTGTTGGGTTTAATACTAAATTAAATTAATTAAATTAATTAATTAATTAATTAATATTAATTTAATTTTAAATTTAATTATTAGAATTAATCATGAAACTAATGGAATTGGTCAAAATTGCAATAAAAGTCAAAATTGTTTACTAGGTTAAAAATGAAAGGAAAGTCAAAATGTTGACTTTTGACTTTGAAAGTCAAAAAGTCAAAATTATTGACTTTGGACTTTGAGAGTCAAACTTTGACCTTTGACTAAGTTAGTAGAAAGATCGAACAATTGTGAGTGGGAAATTCCAACATTTGCATTGCTAAGTGTTGCCTTCATTTGAAGACACTTGCCCTAGGTGATCCCAGTTTGCGTTTGTGGATTTTTTAGTGTCAAATTCTCACCAAATTCAAAGTTGCATGTTTTGTATGAAATGACTTATAAAAAAAAAAAAAAAAGATTTATGAATTTTACAACTCTTGGCCAAGTGGATTTTTATGAGATTATTTGAAAATCTTGAACCTATTTTCTCACAAAAATCCTTAACCTTTTCCTCTCCAAATTAGTCATTAACCGGATCTCACCATCCCATTATAAAGCCAAAGAATAGTCGAGAAGACTCTCGTGGTATTCTATGAATCATTCGTGAGGAAATTGGAGCTAATTTGGAGAATATTTGAGACTACAAAGATTGTATATATTCTTTCTCTTTATTCTTAATTTAATTACATGCTTATTCTTTGAAATTAACCAAATTAGAGTACTTTAGATTCGTTATTTCTTCTACTGCGCATGTACTTATTCCATCAATTGGTATCAAGGCATGCTTAAAGTACTCAATTTTGGTTACATTTTGCATATGGTGGGTATTTATTCATGTGATGAATGTTTGTGTTCTAAAATGAATAATTTCAGTTTTGGCATCCAAATTCTCTCTTGGATTGTAATAATTGTTATAATTACCCAGTGTTTTATGTGTTGGGTTTTATGTCCTAAAACTCGTGGTTTGTAAACATTAGAACTTATTTTGAGAATTCAATAAAGTTGTTATTGAATATATTATTTTTTAGAAATTCAATAAACCCAAGTCCCTTGACTATTATATGTGAACTTGAACTTTATGTGGAGATTTACAAGTGGATCAGGTTCGAGTAAATAGTCAAGATGATCTATAGTATATGAATAAGGTTGGGTACCTTATTCTGGTAACACTATTGGATGCAACCTACTCTTTAGTTGTTACAAACAGTTGTAAAATGCTATATACGAAGTGATCCTAATTCATGCATGTTGAGACATGAGGAGTGGGGGTGTTCTGTGCAAATGAGTTATGTACAAGATCGGGCCACAAAATCTGTCACTCTTACTTTATAACATTGTTTACTGTTTAAGACTGACTATTTTAAAGCGATGACCTAGGTAACTTAACCTTAATCCTGAGCTAACTATGAACTCCTGTTTGTTCGGGATTATCCTTTGATCTGCAAACGGTGAGAGTAGACCAGTTGCCTCTGCTCAATAAGCTTACCTTTTGGGGATAAGATTGGATGAATAGCTGGGAACTTAGGGTGCAAGAGGGAATTCACTCCTACCAGATTAGGGTTAGTAGAGAGGTTGTTCCCTTCAAGTGCTGATTTTGGGTCTTAAACAAGAGGCCTCACCCTTTCATTGGCTTGAGAGGGATTCGATTTATTGATTGGATCACAAATCAATTATTCATTAGGGGATTCAGGATGCACCTACCATATGACATCTATAAGATCCTCATTTAACACCTACAAAGAAATTTATGGAGAAATGGTTTACATGGGGAACAACTAAGGCTATAAAATTGAAGACATTGGATCTGTCTCTATGAAACTCAAAGATGAGACTGTCAAACTACTCAGAAATGTAAGACATGTCCCACTTCTTAAGAAAAACCTTATCTCCCTTAGAATGCTAGATGCGGTTAGGTGGGAATACAGGGGTAAGGGTGGAACACTTGAGGTTCTAAAAAACTCTAAGGTGGTTCTTGTTGGGGAGAAAGTTAATGGCTTGTTTGTGGTCGGAGGTGATGAAATGAAGACAGGGGCATATGTTGCCATGCCAAATGAGATGACAGAAGCTGATGTATGGCACAAAAGACTATCTCACATAAGTGCGAAGAGGCTGGAAGCTTTGTCTAAATAGGGAATTTCAGACAAGCTAACCTTTTGTGAACATTGCCTTTTGGGAAAAACAACTAGACATAGCTTTACTAAAGCACATCATTCAACAAAGGAAATTCTCGACCACATCCACTCAGACCTTTGAGGTCCAGCTCAAACACCTAGCCTATGTGGCTCGAGGTACTTACTTTCTTTTATAGATGACTTCTCAAGAAAAAGTTGGTTTTTCTTTCTTAAATCAAAAGACCAAGTGTTTGACAAGTTTAAAGAATGGAAACTCATGATTGAGAAGCAGACCTCTATGGAAATTAAATATCTAAGAACAGATAATGGGCTAGAATTTCTTAGTGAAGAATTCAATAAATTTTGCAAGGAATCAGGCATAATTAAGCACAGGACAGTCAGACACACATCCCAACAGAATGGGTAGCAGAGAGGCTTAATAGAACCATTATAGAAAGGGTCAAATGCTTAATAGGACCATTCTCAGCGGAAAAATACTGAGCTGAAGCTGCAAGCTATGTTGTGTACACCTTAAATAGGTGCCTACATTCATCCCTAAACTTTGTAACCCCTGAAGAAAAATGGAAAAATCACCCTCCTAACTTAGACAACCTAAGGGTATTTGAGTTTGTTGGTTACATACATCAAAATCAGGGAAAACTTAAGTCTAGGGCTGTGAAATGTATGTTTGTATGGTTCACTGAAGGTGTAAAGGGTTTTAAAGTGTGGAAATCCGTTGAAAAAATATTTGTGATCAGTAGGGTTGTTAACTTCAGAGAAAGGGAAACATGCAAAAGAAGAAGACTACAATTGAGATACCTAAAAGCCTTACTACTAGGATTAAGGTAGAGGCTCCTAAAGATAAGTGTACAGATCATGGTTCTTCTAATGATTCAGAAGAGGAAGAGGACACTACAGGACAGTTGGTAGAAACCACTAAAACTCAATCTGACTTGAGTCAATACTCTCTAGAAAGGGATAGGAAAAGAAGAGTGATTGGTCCTCCAGCTAGGTACACTAAAAAAAACTATATGAACCTAGTTTTAAATGAACCTATAGCTCAAATGACCAAGAACCAAACTACTTTGAAAAGGCAGTAAGCTACCTTGATGCTAGGAACTGGATTGAAGCTATGTATGAAGAAATGAAATCAATAAGTGTTAATGGCACTTGGACTCTAGCTCCTCTTCCTAAAGGATGCAAGGCAATAACATCTAAATGGAACTACAAACTAAAGGAGGACACTTCTAAAGATGAAAAACCAAGGTCTAAGGCAATATTAGTGGCCAAAGGTTTCATACAGAGGGAAGGCATTGACTATTCTGAAATTTTTTCACAAGTAGTTAAGCAAACCTCTATCAGACTCTTGTTATACTTAGTTGCAAAATACAATCTTGAATTAGATCAACTAGATGTTATAACAGCCTTCCTACATGGTCACTTAGATGACGTCATCTATATGGTTCAGCTAAAGGGTTTTGCTGAAAATGGTAAAAAGGACCTCTACTGTCTTCTAAACAAGTCCATTTATGGTCTTAAACAGTCTCCTAGATGCTGGTACAGAAGATTCAATAACTACATTGAGAGTATTGGGGTTCAGAAAAGCACCTATGACATTTGCACCTATGTGAACTCAACTACCTATAGGAACAAGGTGTATTTACTTCTCTATGTGGATGATATGTTGCTAGTTGGGACTTCTAAAGAAGATTTAAGTCACGTCAAAATTCTTCTAAAGAGAGAATTTGACATGAAAGATATGGGTCAGTCTAAGACGATCATTGGGATTGAAATTGACAGAGACAGGGGATCCTCTACCCTAAGCATTAGTCAAACTAATTATTGTGAGAAAATCATCAGAAGATTCAATATGTCTAATGCTAGATCTGTAACTATACCTATTGCTCAACATTTTAAACTATCCTCAGCTAATTCACCTAAGGAAACTAACTTGGACACCTAAATCAGATGCAAGTGGTTCCTTATGCCAGGCAGTAGGAAGCTTGATGTACCTCATCTACCAGGCTTGATTTATCCTATTGTGCAAGCCTAGTGAGCAAATTCATGTCAAACCCTGGGAAAAGGCACTAGGAAGCTACCAAGTGGATACTTAGGTATCTAATTTGGTCTAAGCAGTCTAAGCTAATCTACCAGAGTGTTAAAGAGATAGTTCTAGAACTCTATGGGTTTGTTAATTCAGATTTCATAGGGGATCAAAATAACAAAATGTCTCTGATAGGGTATCTCTTCTTATATGGACCTAATCTACTGAGCTGGAAGGCTAATTTACAATCAATAATAGCCTTATCAATTACCGAAGCTGAGTACATGGCACTTTCAGAAGCTATAAAAGAGGCATTGTGGTTAAATGGCTTGATGGAAGACTTTGGCATCAAACAAACAGTAGTTAAGATCTACTGTGATAACCAAAGTGCTATTCATATTTCCAAAAACCCACAATACCATTCTAGGACAAAACATATCGACATAAAATTTCACTTTGTAAGAGACAGAATAGAACAAGGGCAAATCGAAGTTCTAAAAGTTCATACCTCGGAGAACGCGACAGACATGCTTAATAAACCTATTTCGAAGCTCAAGCTCAGCAAGTATCTTTATTAGATTGACTTTATGTTACCTGAAAAAGGGTCATCGATAGTCAGAACTGTAAGGTAGAAGACTTCAAAGTTGATATTAAGTGGAGATTTGAAAGAATTTAATCTCAAACAGCTCAACGACTAGTTTTTATTTTCTAAACAGACTTCATGACACATTTGTAATCATATATATATAGGTTACATTCAAATCGAAAAACAACATGGTCATTTGACAGAAAAGGTCGCCCCAGAATGATGGGCACATCTTTATCGACCTCATAATCTAAAATGATGAAGTCAGCTAGCAGGATAAATTTGTCAATTGTTATCAGCACATCCTTCACCTTACCTTCTAGATGAACCAGAGATCTGTTGGCTAGTTGGAGAGTCACTAATGTAGGCATAAGTTGCCCCACATTTAATTTTCTAAAGATTGACAGAGGCATCAAATTTATGATGGCCCCTAAGTCACACAAGGCTTGTCCAATGTAGAGTCCTCCTATGGCACATGGTATAGTAAATCTCCCAAGATCGCTCATCTTTGGTGGAATTATTGATTTAGAACTTTGCGTTAACGCCACCGTGGCAAATTTCCAGCTCCCCTCTTCTTAGTTACCATATCCTTCAGAAACTTGGCGTATTCAGGCATTTCCTCAATCGCTTCACTGAAAGAAATATTAACATGTAATTGCTTCAACATAGATAAGAAGCGTTGGTACTGTACCTCTTCATTTTTCTTCTTCCTTAGTCTCTGTGGGAAATGGGGTAACTGAACTTTCACGGTTCCCGTTTCAGTTGGTTTCGAGGTTGATGCAACCTCTTGTTCTACTGCTTCTTTTTCTCATTCTTCTTCTTGCATCACCACAATCTCGGGTTCAGCTGCAATGGAAGTTATTCTGTTATGCTCCTTCTTTTCTCCCTCCACAGTCTTCCCACTGTGCAATGTCACAACCTGACATTGCTCCTTACCTGCTTCCCCCCGGGTTTCGTGGAAGTTTGGTTGAGCTTGGCAGCACCTTTTGCGGTCTACTTTTCAGTTCACTTGCAATCTGGCCCATCTGTAATTCAAGATTGCGGATGGACGTGGCCTGTCTTTGAAGTACTGTCCCGTTTTTCTCTATGTATTACTTCAATAGGTCTCCAAAGAAGAGGATTGCGATGGTTGTTGTGAGCTACTTGCTGGATTTCTCGGTTGACCATTGTTTAGTGGGAAGAATCCTGGTCGCCCTTCTTTTTGTGCCATAGGTTGGACATTTTGTTGTTGAATCTTCCAAGTAAAATTGGGGTGGTTTTTCCACCCGGGGTTGTAGGTGTTTGAAAAGGGGTTATTCTTTACAAAGTATACAAATTGTAGATTTTGTAGGCAATCTTCCATTACATGCCCATCACCGCAAATCGCACACCTTGTGGTGTTTTGACTGATTGCATTGATTTGTCCACCTTGCGGTGTTGAGCTGCTGATCGCCATTCCTTAGATCAAATTTATCATTGCGGTCATTTGGTTTTGTAATGAAGTAATAGCACCGTTGTTTGCGTCAGAGTCTTTTAGTCCCAAACTCTGGTCACTCTCTCTCTAGTCTTCATGGTTCTTAGAGATGTGATCCATGATATTCTTCACCTCATCATAGTTTTATCAAGCATACCACCAGCGGCTGCCGTGCTGGTAGCGGTCTGTGAAGCAGGATTAAAACTATGATAGAAAATCTCTATTTGAAGGCAGTCTGGCAACCCATTATGTAAATAATCCCTGACTAACCTTTTAAACCTCGCCCAAGCATCACTGAGCGATTCGTCCATATCTTGTTCAAAATTTGTATTCAGTTTCCTTCGTTTTGCGTTCTCGGTAGGTGGAAAATACTTCTTCATAAATTTCTCTACTACCTACTCCCAAGAAGTGATCTCTCCTGGTTCGAGAGAATATGCCCATTTCCTAGCCTGATCACAGAGAGAAAATGGGAATAACGTTAGTCGAACTTTTTCAGCAGAGATGTTCGGGAACAAAAAAGTATTGCAGATTTCAATAAAACTTTGGAGGTGGGCGTGCGGGTCCTCACCACGCCTTCCTCTGAATTGACCTGTAGTCTGGATCATCTACAACATCACCGGTTTCATCTTGAATTTGCTTCCGTCGAGGGTAGGCCTCATGATTCCCGGAGAGAAATCATAGAGGTTTGGCGATGCATGGTCCCTGATAGGTATATTGCGATAGTTTGCCAACAGAATTGGATTCGCCATGACATTATTATCATTCGGTACTCCATTTCCAGGCTGCTCCACCATCTCTTCTTTGTCTGATTGTGGTTGTTGTTGGCGGTCTCTTAATCTTCGTCTAAAAGTCTTTTCAATCTCCGGGTCGTAATTCGCCAGAGATTCAGAGTTTTGCAAAGAAATCAAAAAAAAAAAAAAAAACCATTAGCAAACTATCTTGTCGAAGTCCCCGACAACGACGCCAAAAAATTGATGCTTAATTTTGTGAAGTGGAAATGTGGATGATATGTGTTGATGAAATTACGTTGTGCACTCAAGTTTCTCGAGCGGAATCCAAGTGTAAATTCCTCTGAGTTTCCTGGTAAGTCCAGGGTCGAACACAGGGACTTGTGAAAATAGATTGCGTTGGTAATTTTTGTGAAGACTTTGCGGTAACCGGATAAATAAATAAAGTGTTGGGTTTGCATTTGCGTTGATGAAAAAGAAATAAACAAATGCGGCAGAGTTGAGAAAAGACAATTGCGTTGACAGATGTAATGAGTCTGCGATGAACGGGTTGAGAAGATTTTTGGCTAGTGTTACTTGGGAATGCGTCAGACTATGTAATCATGTTACAACCATGCACAATGTAACAACCCAAATTTGTATGCATGCACTACAGGAAATTAAATGTTAAATGTTAAGTAGGACAAAATTTTATTTAAGGGGGTAGTAAATGTAATACCCTAACCCTAATTTAAAAAGCAGGAAAACAAATAAAATATATAATTAAGAATGAAAAATATATAAATTTAATAGGAAAATCGGGTGAAAATTTACAATTGGAAAAAGATAAGAAATTTATTAATTATCCAAAAATAATGAATAAGGGGACAGAATCAGGGAGGATTAATTAGAAGTTGGATGCTAGCTAATTCAGAAGATAAAGGGGAGTAGATAACTTTTTGTTTGGGCACTACTCATTGGAAGAATTGGAGGTGAATTAATTGCCCATATACTCTTAAAATTTGAAAGAGTTAAAAAGGGGAAGTGGAATCCACAAGCAGTGAAGGCAACCCACTCGTGAAAACTAGCGAGATTGGAGAGAAAATTGGATAGAGTGAGAGTGGAGAGAGCGAGATTGGAGAGAAAATTAGAGAGAGCGAGAGTGGAGAGGGCGAGATTTGAGAGAAAATTGGAGAGAGCGAGATTGGAAAGAAAATTAGAGAGAGCGATAATGGAGAGGGCGAGATTGGAGAGAAAATTGGAGAGAGCGAGATTCTTAGCGAGACAGTGGGAGAGAGCGAGAGCCACGAGAGTAAAACCAGCGAGAGCGAGAGTCACGAGAGCCAAACCAGCGAGAAAGCTAGAGAGAGCGAGATTCTGAGAACAGAAAGAGCGAGATTTGGACAGAAGTTTGGATTATGCGTTGAATTTTGCCACGATCTTATAGATTATACATGGAGAACCCTAAAGTGGAATACAAACAAAGATTGATGACGTAAGGGCAAAGGTTAGCCAAAATTAGGTGTCTTATTAAGAGAAATTCTTAAACCTAAGTAATTTTAAAGAAGTCATTTGTAGGATGAGTTGTCACACAGAGAAGAGCTAGAAACGACTATAAATATGAGGCTTTAGGCTAGAAGTTAAACGGATTCTCAAACAAAACTCAGTAGTAAAAATCGTGTGAAAAGGGTGAAGTAATTCTGTTAGTTAGAAGGAGAAAACTCAAGGGAAGTGCTGCTCAAATTTCCTTCTGATTTGAGAGGGAAAACTCTACTGATTAAACCATAAGGAATAATAAGGAATAACTAGGATCGCAGTCAAGGTAAGTAGTTTATCTCACCCTATCTTTAAGTGTTTCATGGTAGTGTACCTTTAATCAGTTGCATAATTATGTTATTGTTATGTTGCATTACATGTTTAAAATACGTTTATCGACAAGAGACCCCATGCATTATGTTTGTTCATAAGATTAAATTTTAATTAGATAAAGTTTATGCTTCTAGGGCTAGCAGGGCATGTATGGTTGCACTCCTCTAGACCCAATTCTATGTCAAGATTATGCTAGGGACTAACAGGGTATGTATGGTTGCACCCCTCTAGTCCAATCTTACGTTTTTGTTAATGGTTGATGTTGGATGCGACTCTGACCCTACTGACTGCATAACCCGCTAATCATCAGATGGGTTAGTTTCCGCCTAAGTCCTCATCTTCCTATCATGGCGGAGAAATTTACGTTAGAAGCATAACTGACCACCACATGTTATTATATGTTTTCGGTCCCAATCAAATGTTTTCAGGACATGTTGCATGTGATTGTGCATTTGGTCACTACCCTATGTGATAATTACTTACTGGGTATATTATATACTCATCCTATTTTTACAGACTTTGTAGGTAAGGACACAGCGTAGGTGGCAGAATTAGACGTCGCTCAAATGGCCAACCATCAAACTCACTATTATAGGCATATGCATTTTTGTATCACTACGCTAATGTTTTATGGATCCTGCTGTTTTGTAAAATAAACTTTTTATATAGTTTTCTACCTAATTAATAAAATCTTAGATATGTTCTTTTGAGATTTTTGCAAAAACTTATCTCATTATAGAAAAGTCTAAGTATGCATGTCATAGTGGTCGGACCATAATATATAAGGATCCGGTCGTTACACACAACAAGTCATTTTCCAATGTAAATGTGATGCTCCTAATTCTAGGACGCATGTGTTGGATGCCAAATGTCCATAGAACTCATCCCTAGGTCTCTACTTTTGTCCTATGATATGATGCAAATTGCATAAAAGCGAGGTGACCACATACAATCATATCCTATCTCTAGGATGCATGCGATGCGTTGATAACAAATAGTGCTCATTCCTAAGCGCCTATCTCTTGTTCATGCATTCTAATCTGGCTCTTTCGAGTCTAGATTCTAACCTTACCTTCCCAAGTCTAGATCCTGTCCTTAGACTACCCTCTCGAGTATCTCTAATGGACGAATGAAACATACATAAACAAGATAATTGCAAAGAATGAAGATTCCCTAGTTATGCTAACTAAATTCTTCTCAACCCATTCAACTGATTTAGCTACTCATGCATGAATAACAGAGAGTGAACAAATATAGAGAAGGGAATTCCAATTTCATAGATGAGTTGAGTACAGAATGATAATGAAAAATAAAGATAGAGAGCCTGGTAGCAATTCCTTTCTAACTGAGGCTTTTTACACTGACATCTTTATTCTGATCTAAAGATGCTCTCGCTTCAATAGGCGTCGGCCCTCCTTTTATCCTTGAAGCTTCCGGTGCTTTCACAAGCTTACCGGAATGATGTGCCGGCACAAATTCTTCCCTCGCGTTCGCCTTAAAATGAAAGAAAACTGAATATGTGCGAACTGATCAACTGGTTAACCCTTTTTCTGAAGAATGCCCTTGGTATTTATAGAGCATCCATCGTGAAAGGCGGCTTCTCTCTCCTGGTTGTATAGATAGGACAACTTTAATTCCTAACGATGGCCGAATAATTGTCAAGTACTTTGTAACCGTTATCGGCTGTCAACTTAATTTGGATTTGACTGTCATCAGCTTTTTGTCCCATCGCTCTTAATTATCCTTTCACCCGGATGCGTCCACCATGTTGCACTGACCAAGTTGCGATGATCCTTCTCGGGCGAATGTTTGTGAGCACGATCAACGTAAAGCCTTAGGTGAAGTTGCGCTCGACCAATGAATTCCTATGATCGCAATCTTTGCATTCCGTTAACACATATTCTGCACAAAAATACAAAAATCAATTGTTCTAATGCGCTGGATGCATGCGATCACAATATCATGAAAACGATGCTTAATGGACGCAAGTTATCATATTCTATCAATGCAATCCAACATTGTTTAAGAACTTAACACTATGATAATGTGCATTTCTGCCCGTTATCACTCACCTTGAAGGAAACCTCTCTCTGGTTTCAACGACAGCTACAACAATAAGATGATGAAGAAAAATCGAAGCACAGACTAAGAATGAGACAAGAAGGTAAAAGAAAAAAGAAAACAACACCAGAAAATATAGTGGTTCGGCTCTATCAAAGCCTACACCCTCCCCATCTTCATTCAAGTGTTGAGCAGAAAAATTGAAGCCCCCAAAAAACAGAGTACAATTAGGTACATCAGTCTTTCTTACCAGACCCTCTTTATTATATTCATCATTTATATTGTGAACTAAATGACTAAAATAATTGTCCCTCTCACCTTTCTTATATTCCTTTTTTGTATTACATTTATTCGATTTAAAAGGAAAAAAAAATTGGGATAAGAGGTCGAACCAAATTTGTTATTTATACTATGTGACCAAGAGCTTGATGATGAGGAGCATGGATCACATAGAGAAAGAATCTCATGTGAACTTCAACTTCAATTTTTCCTATAGTAAGTATAAATTCACCATTAAATCTCACAATTCTCCACCTTAAATTTAGACTTGCTTATGACTGTTCCTTATTTCTATTCTTATTCACTCTGAAAGTCAGTAATCTTGAGCAATTTTAGACAATGCTCCATTTTAGTTTGAATAAAAACTTTAGTTAACATGTCTGCTGCATTATCTTCTAACTTTACTTTCACAATGTTAACTGTTCATTCTTCAATTATATCTTTGATAAAATGAATTTCACATCTATGTGGTTTATCTTGTCATGAAATTGTTGGTTCTTTGATAATTGTATTGAACTTTGATTGTCGAATAGTATACTAACTGTTTGTTGGTAGAAACTAAGCTCTTTTAGAATCCCCTAAAGCCATATAGATTCCATTACAGCTTCTGTCATAGCTATAAACATTACTCCTGTGTTTGAAAGTGCTACTATTGTTTGCAAATTAGACTTCCAAGAAATCACATTTCCTCCAAACACAAAAGTATAGCCAGTCAATGACCTTCTCTTATCCAAATCTCCAGCACAATCTGAATCTACATACCTTATAACTCTAACTCAGTAGACTTAGAATGTTGTTAGAGTAATCCCTTGTTTATTGACCTATTTAGATATTTGAGAACTCATTTAGTAGCTTCCCAATAGTTATTTCAAGGGTTACTCATATACCTACTGATTAGGCTAGAACAATTTGCAAGGTTGTGATATCACTTGTTATAAAATAATCAACAGAAACAGTAATTGTTATATGGAGAAGAGCATGTAACACACCGGTCTCTTACTTGCCTATCGAAATCACCTGTTGAGGAAACAAAGTTAGAGGAAAAAGTCTCTTACCTCTTTACTCAAGAAGATCTGAATCTCGCCTCCTTGAAGGAAACCTCTCTGTGGTTTCAATGATAGCTACAACAAGAAGATGGTGAAGAAAAATCGGAGCACGGACTAAGAATTAAACAAAGAGGTAAAGGGAAGAAGAAAACAACACCAGAAAGTATAGTGGTTTGACTCTATCAAAGCCTACATCCACGTCTAGGAATAGTCATAGATTTCATCTTCGATCAAGTATTGAGCAGAAAAATTGAAGCTCAGAAAAATAGAGTACAATCGGGTTTATTACTCTTTCTTACAAGATTCTCTCTATTACATTCATCATTTCTTTTGTGAACAGAATGATAAAAACAATCATCCCTTTCACCTTTCTTATATTCCTTTTTTTGTATT
This sequence comes from Benincasa hispida, assembly GCF_027475165.1. NCBI lineage: Eukaryota > Viridiplantae > Streptophyta > Magnoliopsida > Cucurbitales > Cucurbitaceae > Benincasa > Benincasa hispida. The sequence continues at coordinate 58,634,589 of NC_143478.1, forward strand.
ACATTTATTCGATTTAAAAGGAAAAAATATTTGGGATAAAAGATCTAACAAAATCTATTATATTTGCCATGTGACCGAGAGCATAATGATGAGGAGCCTAGATCACATAGAGAAAGAATCTCATGTGAACTTTAGCTTCAATTTTACCCACAGTAAGTATAAATTCACAATTAAATGTCAACACTTCTCTTTGGAAGAAGTTAAAACCATAATGACTCCACTATGTTTTTATGTTATCTTTTGTTATGAATTTTTTTTCACAAATAAACTAATTTGTCAACTTATCATTAAAGATTTGGACCAATTTCATTCTTGGTGTTCAAATGCCTTGGTTGTTGGAACAAAAAGTTTGTGCATTGAAGACAATATGGGATGGAATTAAATTAAAGATGTCCATTTCCGCAAAGATAAGTAAACTAAGTTTAAGAGATTCGTATTGGTATTAACTTAACTAAATTTCCTTTTCAATATCCTCAAGTTTAGTTTGTAAAAAGAAGGTTTTTATACTTAATTTGAGTTATTCTTTTTATGGGCGTGAAGGTTAATTCAGAGAACGATTGAAAAATAGATTGTTTGGATTTTAAGTTCAATTTCATCTTCATAAGTTTTTAGTTGTATCTGATGTCGAACATGACAAGCAACTTGATTGATAAGAACATCTCTACTATCAAATGCTAAGCTAAATTTATGTAGTCTATTGCAGGATTGTTTTCTTTGAAGTCTATAAACTATGTTAATTATGCAAGCAAATTGTAGGGATGAAATCTATGCCTTTAACTTTTGATTTGATTTCATTTTCTCTATTGAATACATATTTGTTTTTGGAACGTATGCATAAAACATTTACTCGTTCAATAGGTATTTGATTGCATTTTTTCCTAGTGAATAGACATGATGTTGGCCAACCCATGTTTTTTTTTTTTTTTTTTTTTTTTTTTTTTTTTTTTTCAAATTGGTCTTTTTTGAAAGTTTGTTTTCTGCTTCATCTCAGAATTATTCACTATCACCATGTGAAGGTTTTTTTTCCTGCTTCTTTTCTCTTTTTGGTCATAAGATTGTTTTTATTTTTTTCTTTTGAATTTTGTGCTACTTAATATGATTATTCTCAATTAAAATTTAGTTTACAAGAATATGAGTATGAAGAAGCTTTAACTCAAATACATCAGTTTTTTATTTGTTTATAACTAACTTTATAAACGGCCAGCTGGTATACTCTATAAATACCTCTGATTTTAAATTCAACAGAGAGAGTTATCATCATTTTCTTAGTTTTATTTAAACAACAAAAATTGTACGCAATCTTCATCGGTAAAAGAATTCAGTTCTTCCTATGGACATAGGCAATCTTGCCGAACCACGTAAACATTGTGTCTTCATCTTCTTGCCTTATTTTTCTTGTTCATACGCGTGTTTTCTTTATTGCAAATCGCACACCATTCATTCATCATTTAAATCACATCGAGTAATCTGAATATCGAGTCAATCGTGCATCGTTCTTTGCTATTGAGTAGCTTCGAGTTCATTCTTTTCACCTTCGAATCGCACAGAGTATCGTTCAAGAACTGTCAAGTACAATTTGGTATTAGTTCAATTGTCATTGAATTCCATCGAGAATTTAACAAAGACTCGTCAGACGATGAAGAGAATTCTCATCGAGGATCATGTAGGAAGACATCGAGCATCAAGTGCCGAGTATCGAGAATTTGACAGAATATTTATGAGTCATTTCTTCATCTTTTCAGTGCTGGTCTTGGGTATTTGGGTCTTGTGAAGAGTGGTTAGTCCAACAGAGTCTATATTCTACTATTTGAAATTACAAGTTTGGTCATTCCAACTTTGAAGCTGTATATTAAATTGTTCCAATTATGTTGATTTATTTGTGGAGTTGTGAATCCATTTGATGTTTACTGATATGGTGATGTGTGTCTTACTGATGTGGTGGCTTTCTTGCTCATATCTTTTTTCGTTTGATAGATTTGATCATCATGTCTCCACTACGTTCTTATATTAACTTTCAATTTCACAGCTTTCTTTTTGTGAAATTTTTGCACCCAAATTTCTTGTCTACAAACTGTAATGACCATTTCTTTTGTCCTATGTTTGTAGAATTTTCAAATAGCACTTTGATGCGTGAAGTTTTGGGCTAAAAGATGTGGTGTTTAATCAAATGCGAGTTCTCTGCTTGGTCGTGCCCATGGTGATGACTTAATTTATCGATTGTTGGCTGCATTGTTGGTTTTTCTTTTGGCATGTCAGAAACCAATGAAGAAACTTTGACTCAAATACCTCAGTTTTTTATCTATTTATAATTAATTTATAAATATTCAGCTGGTATACTCTATAAATACCATTGATTTTAAATTCAACATAGAGAATTATCATCATTTTCCTTAGTTTCCTGTAAACAAAAAAACTGTACGTAATCTTCATCAGTAAAAGAATTTAGATCTTCCCCTGAACGTAAGCAATCTAGCCGAACCACGTAAACAAAGTGTCTTCATCTTCTTGCCTTATCTTTCTTGTTCATATGAGTGTTTTCACTATCGTAAATCAAGTTCCATCTAAGATATAACAGAGAATCATCAAACGAAGAAGGGAATTCTCATCGACGATCGAGTAGGAAGATGTCGAATATCGAGTGCCGAGTATCGAGGATTTCATAGAATATATCTGAACCATTTCTTCATCTTTCCAGCGTTGATCTTGGGTATTTGGGCCTTGTGAAGAGTGGTTAGCCCATCAACCTATGACTTTCCTTCTTTATTGTTGGTCGAAAATATCTTCTACAGCCATTTGAATATTTTTTTCCTTATAAAAATGTATCCCTTTTATGCATATTTTGGATTATATTCTACTCATTGGACAATAAGGTTGAATGTATCCTTTTTAGGCTTATGTTCATCAATTTGATAAGGTCGTTAAACGTAATGGTTTTGATTGTTTTGAGTGTAGGGTAGATGAGTGTGTGTTCAAAAGATTGTTTTGAGTACATGGGAGTGAGAGAGTGCTTTGACATATTTAAGCCGCATCTTTTGATTCATAAAACCATTGAGATATTATTTTAGAAGTTAATCTCTTTCATCCTGTCTACACCATATTTTTGTTTAGAGGGTTGGTTATGTTGTTAGTTCTTTTAAGGTTAAAAAGTGTTAGTTATGTTGTTGAATTAATTTGCATGAATAAAGTGTGAGTTAGGTTATTTTGGTTTAGAGCGCGCTTAAGTACGTTTAGATGGTATCGAGAATCAAAGTGACATTTATATACTTTTTAGGTATTTTGAGACTCAAAATGTGACTTACACAACTTTTTAGGAACATTTTAAATTGTTTTTTCATAGCCAAAAAGACAATTAATCACTTTGTAAATCTTTTTAGGTGGATTAATAGCCAAATCTGACACTTAGAAACTTTTTAATGATCATAGGTGATTGATGAGTTAGCTATGAAAGTTGGAACATAGTTCATGGATATTTTCTTCTCCATAATTAAAATCATGAACTAGTAGTTGACAAATCAAGATTTGAATTTGTTAAATATGTCAAGTGGGGATAAAAACTTATTTAACCTTTTGTACTTTATACTTATGCTACTCTACTTAGTAATTTTATATTTTGTATTGTATATTTTTACCAACTTTTGTTCAAATTTCCTTGCTGAATTTATTTTATTGTTGAATATTTATTATTTATTTTAATTGTAAACAAACCTGGTGTAGTAAGTTGACTTGAAATTAAATAATTTGTATGATATTTTAAAGAATGTAAATAATATTATTTGTGACACTAAAGTTATAAAAGTTTGTGAATCTAGCGATTACTAATAATAATTAGTGATTGTTCTAAACACCTACAATTGCATTAAAAGAATCTATAAAACATATATAAAACAAGCATCGCAAGAAGTTTAGTGTAGTGAAAAGTGTTATTAAATAACAATCATATATGCAATACAAAGTCATTTATAGCGTTTGTCAAAGTGTTAAAAAAAATGTTATGAAATGTTATAACTTTTAATAATATGAGCTACGATAGCATATAAAAAACGTTATAAAAGATCCTTTATAGTATTTTTTTTTGTTACTATAAAAACGCTATAAAATATTTGTTAGTGTTTTTTGCTAATGTTGTGAAAAGGTTCCATAGCATTATATTTACGTTAACAATTTTTTTTTTGGGGAATTTGCAATGAGTGACAAATCCAAAATGTATAATTAGTGGTCTGTCTTCAACATATAGAAAATTGTAAATATGGAAAAATTCTCAAATTTAAATTTTTGATTATTTCGTATTCCAATTTTGCCCTTTTAACAAACCCACATTTTTTGGTATATCAGTCGATTAATAAACCATATTTAAAGTAGATCACTAGTGTATTTTTCCATTGATTTGCATACTTTTTGTATTTTTTTGTTTGCAACAATATGAGTTATTACTCAATTTAATTTTTCTATTTGCTCATTTTTTAGTCTCTTTTGTAGTCTTTTTTCTTTTAAAATGATGTTGTTTCTTTAATTTTTAAGTACACATGTAAAATAAGCCAGGGAGATTTAACCTAAAGCTTACATAGTTTACTATACACATTTTGACAATTTGCGTGTATTTCGAATAACTAGAGAAAAAGTATTTTTCTTAAAAAAAAAATCATTTTTATGATTTTTTAAACACTTAAATAACTCGTCATTTTCAATCGTGTGTCAATAATATGTCAAGTGTATCAAGTGTCTATTAATATGTATCAAGTGTATATCAGCAAATCAAGTATCAAGTGTATCAAGTATATTAGTAGTGTATCAAGTATATATCAATAGTGTATTATTGTATTAAGGGTATAAAATGTATGAGGTATATCAAGTGTATCATGTGGGTTGAACTTGTTTTTTTACTTTTTTTTGTGGAAGTAATAAGGTTGGGCATGGACCTAATTTTTTAAACTTAATTTGCCAAAATTGCAAAAAGCCCTTTATTTTTTATACGCTTTTTATAGCATTAAATGCTAGGGAAAGGTTGGGATTTCAATAATATGAGTTACAATAACATTTTGAAAACGCTATAAAAAATCTACGATAACGGTTTTTTAATGTTGTCGTATGTGATATTTGTTGTAATAACATCAATCAAGATACATACCAAGAACAAAACCAAGGTTCAAAGCAATCCAACCGAGATTCATGCATTTAGACCAAACATAGGACCCTAGATGCGTGCAATCCTAAGATTAATGCATTTAGATCGAGATTTGTGAACTAGAGCGTGAATTCCACCTTGAATTGTGAGACCATGAAATTTTACAATAAAATTGCAGGCATTTGAACATCAATGTAATATGAATTGTACATAAATTTACATACCTTCGAAAAGCTTGAATTGTTGTTAGTTGAAAATGTTTAGGGAAAAGATGAAAAAATGTTGCAATCGAAATATCATCGTGTTAAGTATATGCTCTTAACCAAGAGGTAAAATATTCGAATCTCTCAACATTCAAATAATGTTGAACTTAACCATAATAATAGTAAACAAAAGCTTAATTTTCCTAGTTCCACCAATTTTCTACTAAAAATATAAAAATAATGTACATATTTGTGTTTAAAATTATTTCTATATCATTTTGGCCTCTCATCCAATGTAGGGGATCTTCACTATTACTATCCACCAACCATTTAATTAATGCAAACTAAAGATGTTATCATCAAAATTAACAAATCGAAATTAATGTTATTGAAAATTTGAAACGAGAACAGAGAAGTTGGTGGAATAGTGAGAAATTAATAACAGAGATAGCCATTTTGTACTCACATTCCACTTTATCAGGCTATAAAAAGGTGATTTAGAAGGTATGTGGCAAATGCAAACCCATTCCTCTTTCTATACCCTTCTCTCATAACCAAAAAAATAATGAAAAACCTTTCGTTCACAAGTCTTCACCTTTTGGTGGTGGCAATGGCGGCGCTTCTCACTGGAGCTCGTCTCGCCGAGGCGGTGACTTGCAGCACTATGGAGCTTAGTCCATGCATCGGTGCATTCACGTCGACGGCGCCACCGTCGGCCGCTTGCTGCAGTAAGCTGAAAGAGCAACAACCGTGCTTTTGTGGGTACATCAAGAACCCAAAGTTGGGAGCTTACGTGAAATCTCCTCGTGCCAAAACTGTTATTTCCACATGCGGTGTTTCCTTCCCCAAATGCTAGAGGCCATGCTTTTGAATGGGCTTTTGTTATGGGAATTAAGTTTGCTTCTGCTGCGTCTACTTATACTTATAGGCTCTACCTTCAATATTAAATGACGACTATGAATAAAATGGAAACTGAACTGATATTTTCTTCGTCTATGCTTAAATTATTATCTTTATATAATATGTAATGAGATTATTATAAAAAAATATGAAATATCTAGAGAACTGAAAGAAGTGGAAGTACTTTCATCTTTATCGAATATAGTAATATTTGGGGATGGTTTATTTTGTTACACATATGTTTGGTTAAGTATGTTATTTGAAAGTGCCATTTGTTTAATGTGAATTCAAGATTCTCATAAAATAAACATCTAGATTACCATGTTTATTTTGAAGTAATGTGGAGATTCTGAGGTATTCTAAAATGTCATTACGAAGGATATCTCGAAGATTTTAGTTGCCTTCTTAAAATATGGGTTTCCTCGATTCCCATGTTGAGTGTATTTTTAACCATTTTTTCATTATATATATATATATAAACATCACTCTTCTTTATTTTCATTCTATAATTAAAATAAATAATGTCAAGTATGTATTAGAACTACATATAATTGTAAAATTATAAATTAATATATATTATTATGTTGAGAAAAATAACAAGAAAATAATAAAATCATAATTAATATAGTTTTATTTTTATTTATTTTTTAATAATGGATTGTTTTCAAATATAGAAAATGAAGCAAAATATTTACAAATACAACAAAATTTTACTATTTATCTGCGATAGATCGCGATAGATTACTATTTGTGTCTGTCTATGTCATAATAGACACAGATAGTAAGTCTATCATGATCTAATAGATAGATTGTACTTTGCTATATTTTATAAATATTTTCAAGAGTTTTTTTAATTTAAAATAATTTTCCATTATACTATATTAATATAAAAAGAAATGCAAAACTGATAAAAACAAATATATTATATAAGTTCAAATTATATTAAATTAATTATAAATTAGTGAATAGTCATAAGGGTATTCTTGAAACAATATATAAATTTAAGACATTCCCAGATAGAAATCCTACAAAATAAACACAGTTATCTAAGTATTTTCATATATCTTAAAAAATATTCTCAAAATAAACATGATTATCTAAGGATGTCGGACATCTATAATTTCATACATCTATAATTTTGAGCATCTAAATATTCTGTTATCTACATTCCCAAAAAACAAATAGTCTTTCGTCAAATAAAGTTTTTTTTCCAAAAAAACAAATAGTCTTTTACTCAAATAAAGTTTTTTTTTTCCTTTGACAGACTTCATTTCAACAATTACATTAATTGATATGTTGAATATTCTTTTTTCTTTGGATACCAACAATGGAGGGTGATGTTTCATACCTTTGATTAAAGGTTAAAAAACATTTTTGACCCCTGAATTTTAATGGAAGTAACAACATAGTCTTTGAAGTTTAGTAATGATTTACTTTCTATACTTTTATGATTGTAGTAATGTAGTCTCTGAACTTTAATAAATGAAAATTTAGTCTATGCATTTTATAATTTGTAACGATTTAATCCTTATTGTTAATAATATCAGTATGATTCGATGAAATATTTTACACATGAAGATTGATAAATTAATCAACAATCAAATTTATTTGTAATCTATGAAGACCGAGTCGTTATGTAATAAAAATTGAAACTTAATTTAGATGCAAATTTTCATGATTAAGAATTAAATGGTTACAAATTTGTTAGTACAAAGACTATCAAACCATTACTAACTAAAGCTTAAAGACTAAAATTTTAATTTTATAAAAGTTCAAACATCAAAAATATTTTATTAAACATCTTTTTATAATATATACTTTATGTCAGTTGAACTATATTCATATTTACAAGTTAATGGTTAATTGAGATGGAAAAATTACGTTGGAATTAGAAGTTAAATAGAGTATCTTTCAAAACTAGTAGGTTTGGAACACATGGGCACTTCTTGTAAAACCAGGGGTACAAAATTTTAAGAAACACTCAATATATTCTCTCAATAGTCTTAAAATAGATGTATTATTAGGACAATTGGTTAGCATTATTAATTAAATTGACTAGCCTTGGACAAGAAACATGAATCTAATCGTATGAGTTCAATGCTCAAGTATACTAATTAGGAAAAGCTCCAAAACAAACCCGAGCTGAGCCTTTTAATCATAATAGTTTTTCAATTTGCTCTCATATTCTCTCAATTGCTTCAATTTACTTTTTGAACAATTTACTTTTCAATAATTTTAATTACCAAACAAACGCCATACAAAATCCTCTCCTATTACATACAAACTTTAAGCAATTCGATTAAGAAATGCAATATATGATAATCTGAAAATCAAAACCATACTAACTCTATCACAAGCTTAGATAGGCACATAAATTATATGGAAGTTAAAACCTTCTACATGTTTTAGCTATCTGTGGAAAATAACAAGGTATTTAAGTGAGTTTTATTGGATTTTTTTTGGAAATTTAAAGGCCCAATGACATTCTTGTAAATAATGAGGAGTGACATTTTTGTAATATCCCTTTATTCTCCAAAATAGGGCTGAAAATCGTGTGACTCTTGTGAGGGGCTGCCGAACTGAGAAGAAGAAGAAAAAAAGGGAGCCGCCTGGGATTTTTTCGGTGCAGCAGCAGCCGCCTGAAGAACGAGGAGCCGCCTGGGACGAAGATTGGAGTTCAGATTTCGTCCGACCGTGGGTGGTTCATTCGGCGTGTGTTCGCGGCGTGCTCACGTGGTTTCAGTCCGCAACGTGCTCGCGTGGTTTCAGTTAGCGGCTGGTTCTCGTGTGGTTCAGCGGTCGGTTCTCGCATGGTTTAAATCAGTTCCGATTTGGTGGGTGCAGAGTTCGAGTGTCGCGGTCCGGTCTGAGAAGTTCGCCATGGAGGTTGTTTCCGGCAGAGCTGAGAGATACACACAGGTCTGTACGTGGTTCGCTGGTCAGAGGCAGGTAGCACACTTTTTTTGGGCTGTTTTGCAGCGGGTTGTTCTCAGTGGTCAGAGGTGACGTTGTGTGCGGATCTCTCTCGGTATCAGTGGATACTGAAATTACAGATTGGTGAATTTGTTGATTATCTGTAATTTGTAAAATTCCTTTACTGTTCATTAATAAATTAATTCAAGCTGGTTCTCAAAGTGGATGTAGACCAATCTGGTCGAACCACTATATATGTTGGTGTTCATTACTGCTTTCGTTTTATTTCTGTTGATTGTTTGCGTTCTGTTTGGCTATCTAAGTTAGGTTCAGAAACTCTCACAAGTGGTATCAGAGATCCGGTTGATCCAAAGAGGTTGTGTGGTTGTGTGTGCTGGCATATTCTTTGTTCAAGAATTTTTTTGTTGGAATTAATTTGATAGATGGCTTCGATGTGTACACGGTTCGAAGTTGTTAAATTTGATGGAAAAGGTGATTTCCGATTATGGAGAAAAAAGATTAGAGCTATTCTGGTACAACAAAAGGTAGCCAAAATCTTAGACGAAGATAACCTTCCACCAAAAATTACAGAAGCTGAAAAAAGGATATGGATGAGATGGCATATTCGACAATAATTCTGTATCTGTCAGATGGAGTGCTTAGGCTAGTAGATGAATCTACTATTACAGCGGAGTTGTGGAAGAAACTGGAAAGCCTTTATTTAACTAAGTCCTTGCCAAATAAATTATATCTAAAGGAGAAATTCTTTGGATATAAGATGGACTCAAGTAAAGGCTTAGAAGAGAACCTAGATGAATTCCAAAAGATTAAAGTTGATCTTAATAACATCGGTGAGAAGATGTCGGATGAAAATCAAGTAGTTATTCTTTTGAATTCTTTGCTAGAATTGTATCAAGAAGTTAAAGCAGCTATTAAATATGGACGGAATTCATTGTCCATGGATATAGTGTTGGATGCCTTGAAAACAAAAAATCTCGAGATAAAAAGGAACGCAAGGATGGAGAGTTACTCATGGCCAGAGGCAGAAATGAGAAAAAGAACGGAAAAGGAAAAGAGTCGAGATCCAGGTCGAAATCAAACGGAAAAAGCAAAAAGTATTTCCTATGTCATAAAAAAGGACATTTTAGAAAGAATTGCCATTTGAATAAGAGCAAGAAAATCAAGTAGCAAGCATACAGGGGATTCTAGTGGAGCAAATATTACTGATGGGTATGATTCAGCAGAGGACTTGATGGTGTCCAGCAGGGACATTCAGAATGCTTGGATCATGGATTCAGGGTGCACGTTTCACATGACTCCTAATCGGGTTTTCTTGATTGACTTTGAGGAAAATGATGGGGGATCAGTTCTGCTTGGTGATAATGGTGCTTGTGATGTAAAAGAAATTGGATCAGTTCAAATTACAACACATGATGGTATGATCAGAATTCTTACAAATGTAAGGTATGTTTCAGAACTCAAACGAAATCTAATTTCTCTGGGCGAATTAGATAGAGCAGGTTATTCTTATAAATGAGTTCTGAAGGTTATCAAGGGTTCTTTGGTTAAGCTGAAGGGGACCTTGAGGAATGGTCTTTATTTTTAGGAAGGTACTGCAGTTTCAGGTAGTGCTGTTATTGCATCTGGGAAAGAAACAGATAAATCTATGTTATGGCATAATAGATTGACTCATGTGAGTGAAAGAGGTCTGCAAGCTCATTCACAACAAGGTTTTCTTGGAGGAGTTAAAAGACATTGAACTCCCATTTTGTGAACATTGCATAATGGGAAAGTCTACCAGAGTGAAGTTTAGGAAAAGGAAGCATTCTACTAAAGGAATTTTAGATTATATTCATTCAGATTTGTGGGGTCCTATAAAGGTACCTTCTATGGGAGGTTCGAGATACTTTATGTCAATCATTGATGATTTTTCAAGAAAGGTGTGGATGTATCCACTAAAACAGAAGGATGAAGCTTTTGGAAAATTTGTTGAATGGAAAAAGCAGGTTGAGAACCAGATAGGCAGAAAGGTAAAATATCTTAGGACAGACAATGGTTTAGAATTTGTGAATCATAAATTTGATAAATTTTGCAAATCTGAGAGAATTACGAGGCATTTCATTGTTACGTACACTCCTCAGCAGAATGGATTAGCTAGGAGGTTCAACAGAACAATTATGGAGCGTACAAGATGTCTCTTGACAAATGCTTCATTACCCTTGAAATTTTGGGGGAAGCTGCCCAAACAGCTTGTTATCTTATTAATAGGAGTCCGTCTTCCACTTTAGGCCTAAAGACTCCTTAGGAGATATGGACAGGAAAAACTCCAAACTTGGATCATCTCAGAGTGTTTGGATGTTCAGCTTATGCTCATGTTAAGGAAAGGAAGTTGAACAAGAGGGCAGTGAATGTATGTTTATTGGCTATCCTCACGGTGTTAAAGGATATAAACTTTGGTGCTTGGAAGAAGGCAGAAATAAATGCATTATCAGTAGAGATGTGACCTTTAATGAAACAAAAATGCCATTTCGTGTCAAAGAGCAGCAGAAACAGCAGATAGTTGATCAGGTTGAGGCAGAGGTTAGAATTGATTCTAAAGCACAACCATCAGTTAGTTCAGGTGATTTCAGTGATCAATCATCCAATTCTGATAGTAGACAGCCTCAACTGCAGAGAACTTTGATTGATGAGGGAGCTTTTGGTGAAGAAAGCTCAAGTGGCAGTGACCTACAGAACTATCAGCTTACACGTGACAGGCCTCAGCGGGTGAGGCAAGCTCCTACGAGGTATGGTTATGCTGATTTAGTTGCTTATGCTCTTACTTGTGCAGCTGACAGTATTGAAGCAGAGCCTCTTACTTTTGACGAGGCTATTGTATCTGATTCAAAGGAACAGTGGAAGGATGCTATGGAAGCAGAGTTTTTCTCATTGCAAAAGAATCAACATGGTCATTGGTTTCAAAGCCTCCTAATCAGAAACTCATTCAATCAAAGTGGATTTATAAAATCAAGCCAGATACAGAAGGTGACAACAAGCGTAGGTATAAGGCTAGACTGGTAGCCAAGGGCTACACTGAAAAGGAAGGAGTTGACTTTCATGAGATTTTCTCTCCGGTGGTGAGGCATTTGTTCATTCGATTAATTTTATCTATTGTTGTTCACTTTGATATGTTTGTTGAACAGATGGATGTTACCACAGCTTTCCTTCATGGTGAATTGGAGGAAGTGATCTACATGGCTCAACCTAAGGGCTATGAAGTGAAAGGAAAGAAAGACATGGTTTGTCGTTTTCACAGGTTCATCTATGGACTGAAGCAATCGGCGAGACAATAGTATATCAGGTTTGACACCTTTATTCTCAAGCAGGGGTTTCACAGAAGCTCATATGATGCCTGCGTGTATTGGAAACTACCTTAGAAAGGTACATATACTTATCTACTTCTGTATGTTGATGATATGATTCTGGTGTCTAAGGATTATTCTGAAATCTGTGATCTCAAGAAACGATTAAGTAGTGAATTCGAGATGAAAGATTTAGGTGAACTGAAAAGGATCCTAGGCATGGATGTGAAAAGAGATAGGGAGAAAGATTTGTTAACCATTTCGCAAGAGAGTTATGTGCATAAATTGCTCGAGAAGTATAATATGTCCGGTTGTAAGGCAGTTTCGACACCCTTAACATCTCATTTTAGGCTTTCTTCATCTCAGTGTTCTATTACTGAACAAGAAAGGTTAGAGATAGCTAATATTCCCTATTGTAATGTTGTTGGAAGTATTATGTATTTGATGATTTATACTAGGCCTAACTTGGGATATGCTATGAGAATGATAAGTAGGTTTATGTCAAATCCTTGGAAGGAGCATTGGAATGCAGTTAAATGGGTGCTTCGATATTTGAAAGATAGTACCAGTATATCATTATGTTTTAGCAAGGATTATGATAAATCAGCACTGTTGGAAGGCTTCACAGATGTAGATTATGCTGCAGACCTTAACAAAAGAAGGTCTCTATCAGGTCACATTTTTCGTTTGTTTGATAATGTGGTCAGTTGGAAGGTTGCTCTATAGTCAGTTGTTGCCTTGTCTACTACTGACTCAGAGTATATTTCAGTGGGTGAAGCTGTGAAAGAGGCAGTGTGGTTGAAAAGGATAGTTGGTGAGTTGTTGTCGCAGGAGTTCATTCCTATCGTCCATTGTGATAGCCAGAGTGCTAGTCATCTTGTGAAGAATCCATCTCATCACGAACAGTCTAAGCATATCGATGTCAAATTTCATTTTATCATAGAAGTTGTGGCCCAAAAAGATGTTGAACTGGTCAAGGTTCATACAGTTGAGAATTTGTCAGATATGTTAACCAAGGTTTTTCCAGCCCATAGGTTCAAATACCTATTAGATGGGCTGAATATTAAATCTGGATGATAGAAAGATTGAAGAATAAACTTGGCACTTAAATATTCATGTTATAAGGGAGATTTGTAGAAAATAACAAGGTATTTAAGTGGGTTTTATTGGGTTTTTTGGAAATTGAAAAGCCAATGGCATTCTTGTAAATAATGAACAGTGGCATTTTTTGTAATATCCCTTTCTTCTCCAAAATAGGGCAGAAAATCGTGTGACTGCAGCAGCAGCCGCCTGAAGAGCAAGGAGCCACCTGGGACGAAGATTGAAGTTCGGATTTCGTTCGACCGTGGGTGGTTCGTTCGGTGTGTGTCCGCGGCGTGCTCACGTGGTTTCAGTCCGTGGCGTGCTCACGCGGTTTCAGTCCGTGGCGTGCTCGCGTGGTTTCAGTCAGCGGCCAGTTCTCACGTGGTTTCAGTCAGCGGCCAGTTCTCGCATGGTTCAGCGTTCGGTTCTCGCGTGGTTTAAATCAGTTCTAGTCTGATGGGTGCCGAGTTCGGGTGTCGCGGTCCGGTCTGAGAAGTTCGTCGTGGAGGCTATTTCCGGCAGAGGTGAAAGATACACACGGGTCTGACGTGGTTCATAGGCGGGTAGCACACTTTTTTTGGGCTGTTTTGCAGCTGGTTATTCATAGTGGTCAAAAGCGATATTGTGTGTGGATCTCTCTCAGTATCAATGGATACTGAAATTACATATTAGTGAATTTGTTGATTATCTTTAATTTGTAAAATTCCTTTATTGCTCATTAAAAAATTAACTCAAGCTGGTTCTCAAAGTGGATGTAGACCAATCTGGTCGAACCACTATATATCTTGGTGTTTTTTACTGCTTTCGTTTTATTTCTGCTGATTGTTTGCATTCTGTTTGGCCATCTAAGTTAGGTTTAGAAACTCTCATACTATCAAATTGGCGGCGTCATCAGGAAACAAAACATTTTCTCTTTTGAAAAGCTTACCGTTTCTTGCTTATTCTTTTGTTTTTCTTTTGGTAGATGACCCGATCCTCGAGAATTCTAGATTGTTATATTTTGCATAAATCTATAGGAAGGAAAGGTGATTCATAAGAGAAGCAGAAGTGCGAGCAACGCAAAATGCACACATCAGTGTAAAAGTCACACAGGAAAAAGAGATAATTGAAGGGGAAGAGAATGATAATTATTATCCAAGAGCATAGTCTGAGGGACATAGCAACCCCTCACTTAACCCATATGCATTATTTACCCCGAGGTGACAGGTACATTCGAGCTAAAAACTAGTTTAATCCACTTACTTTGAGTTTCTATGGTCGTACAGGTGAGGGACCGCACAAACATTTGTAATGGTACATGCTCCCACGAAGTGATGAAAGAGTTGATAAACATGATAGCTTTCCTGCTCTCTTTAACGGATGATGCAAAGGATTGGCTCTACTACCTACTATCAGGAAACATCACGACATGGAACGACATGAAGAAGAAATTTTTGGAAAAGTTCTTCAATGCTTCACGAGCTTCAAGAATATGGAAAGCCATTTATGGGATCATTCAAACGAACGAAGAGACACTCAATGAGTATTGGGAGCATTTCAAATGCCTCTATGTTGGCTTGCCTCGCCACCAAATCTCCAACCAGCTGTTAATCCAGTACTTCTATAAATAAATGTTTTTGTTTGTTTCACATTATTTTACTTTTTAAAAGCAAGGATATTATTATCCAGGGAACTTCAAAATCCATCTGACATGAACTTTTTTAATACCGTCCATATTTGTGGAATTTTTATACCTAGGAAATGGATAGAGTCTAATTAATTAATAAATTAATATTAATTAATTATTATTATTATCATTTATAAAAATTATTTTAAATGAAAAAACTACTAAAAATACTTACAAATAATATTAAATAGACACAGATAGTAGTCTATCACTATCACAAATAGATTGTGTTATTTTGCTATTATTTGTAAATATTTTAGTTCATTTTCCTATATTTGAAAACAATCCTAATTATTAAATATCAATATATTATTTAGACTTAATAAATTTCAACTAATACATTTATCATTATTATTTTATATTATCTTAACAATTTAATATAAAATTTTGTTATTAATTATTAATATTCTAATTAATTTATACTTATTAAATTATTTTTATTAATTAAATAAAATAATTTAAATAATTTTTAATTTAACAATATCCATTTAAATATATTTTAATTGATTAAATAATTAATCAATATAAAAATGCACTAAATAGTTAAATTTAATAACGACACTATAAGAAAAACCACATTTCTTGACATTTGCTTTTTTAGTTACTTGACATTTTTGATAGGTAATTTTAATTAAAAACGTCAAGAAAATGTAAAAAAAAAAAGAAGTAGAGGTTTGAGAATTTTTTCGATTTTTTTTTACACTGTCACGATACTTGATGTTTTAAAAATGTCAAGTTTCATCCTAATTTTCTTGTCTCTTTTAAATGTGAAGACAACTTTTTATAAGATATGCTATGAAATATACCTGAAGAAAAATGCGTAATAAAAAATTTTTAGTTGCCCGCTCAAACTTCTCTTTCGCTTGAGAGACTTTTGTCCAACATTCTCCGCAAACCATAATGCTGCTCCAATTTCTTTTTTGTACGAAGCTATTGGTAGGCGGGGAAGCTAGAAGTTTTGAAGAAGCTTTAACTCAAATACCTTAAATTTTATTTGTTTATAACTAATTTGTATAACGGTTAACTGATATATGCTTATAAATACCACTGATTTCAAATTCAAATTGCAGAGTTATCATCATTTTTTTAGTTTTTTTTATAAACAAAAAATTTGTACCCAATCTTCATCAACTAAAAAGAATTCAAATCTTCCCGTAGATATAAGCAGTCTTGTCGAACCACGTAAACACTGTGTCTCCTTCTTCTTCCCGTATCATTCTTATTCAATCGAATACTTCTTTACTGCAAATTGCGCACCATTCAATTAACTTTCATATCGCATCGAGTAATCAAATTATCGAGTAAATTATGCATCGATTCTTCGCTATCGAGTAGCTTCGAGTACATCGTTTTTGCCATCGAGATGCACCGAGTACTGTTTAAGAACCATCGAGTACGATTGAGTATTAGTTCTGTTATCATCGAGTTGCATCGAAGATTTAACAGAGACTCTTGAAACGAAAAGGGAATTCTTATTGAGGATCGAGTAGGAAGCAGTGAGCATCTAGTTCTGAGTATCAAGAATTTCATAGAATAATTCTGAGCCATTTCTTCATATCTTCAATGTTGATCTTGAGTATTTGAGACTTGTGAAGAGTGATCAGCCCAACAACTTTACTATCCCCTTCAAACTATTCCCTTGCCTCTATCTCTCAACCATCTTTTCCTCTCTCATTTTCCCCTAATGAAGCTTGAACGCCCTCATTCGACAATGTCGAACAATTTCCCTAATTCCCTAATTTTCCATGGATCCGGTGGACCGCCACCGGTTGGAGTCCTGAGAGAGGGTATTTCTTATAGTGCACCCTCATTCTTTATTTGTTCCAGTAGATGGAACAACGAATGAGCTTGGTGATCTTGGCATTCATGTAAAGTCGTCGTTTCTATTTCAATTTATCCACTCTGAGAGGACTCACGAGCTGTCCTTACAATTTTCACTCAAATCGATAATTTCAAATTTCTTCAAACAAAAAACTTGCCCAGATTGTAAAAATTGTCGCTACCGAATCGACACTGGAGATTAGAGAAGAAGCACCCAGGAAAAAAAATGAGTAACAACGCTAAGAAAAGCATTCAAGGAAATCTAATGGTGAAATATGTGACGGAAGATCGGAAACCACTGGCTTGGCAACGACGGACAAGAAAATCGTTATCAAGACTGCTGATACGTTTGGTGATGTGCAGAAGGAGGCTATCGATGTCGCCATAGCTGTAAGCTCTCTTTTCTTGATTGCAAAATTAGTTTTTTTTTTTTTTTTTTTAATTATTTCTTTGAATTTCATGTTGGGAATGTTATTCTTTTCACGATCATCTGTGGATTTTGGTATTATGCATTTGGAAAACATAGTGTAGAGAAGGAGATAGCATAGTGTATTAAGAAAGAGTTCAATTAAAGCTATTAAACACATACACGGATATGGTAACACGATACGGATACAACCCGATACGATGATTCGTCAATTTCTAAAAAAGTAAGATACATATACGTCTAAGGATGAGTCATTTTTATATATATTATTTCCAAAAAACGAGGATATTGATACGTTCAAAATACATTTTCTTTTTCTTTAAAAAATTCTAGAATATAGATAAATTTAGGATAAATTTAATAACAATAACACAAAATAGAATACAAACACTAAAATACAATACAAAAAAAGCAACATCTAACATGTTGAAGTACAATAGTTAATAAAATGCAATAGAAAAGTGACTCATATTGCAAAGAAGAAGAAGATTAGAGTGAGAAATATGAAGATAAACGAAGAACTTCTTAATTGAATTGTTGAAGATGTGCAAATAATTTATATTTTGGTGGATTTTGTGAGGACTCAAATGTAAAGATGAAGATTAGATGATTTTAGTCTAGGGTTTGGTCTATTATTATTATTTTTTCCTTTAGTTTTAGACTTGAATAGTGATCTTTTTAAATAGGTTACTTAGTTTTAGATTGGAAAAAATTAGATGAGTTGCTTGTCTTTTTTCTTTAAAAAAAAATACGCGTAGAAATAGATATCGTCAATTCGCGTGTCAGATACGTATCTGAAAAGTATGTGGAAGTATCGGTATCCGATATTTGTCTAATATGGATTATTTGCCTCTCATTGTGCTTCATAAGATTATAGGCATGGACCAACCTGGCATTGCATTGTTGGCTGTAATTTTGGTAACTAATCTTCCTCTTCCTCTAAAACTTCAACTGATTTTTCTTTTTTCTTTTTTTTCTTTTTTTTTTTTCTTTCTTTTTTTCTTTTTTTTTTTTTTTATTGTTTTCGCTGTTTGATAATCCGTCTTCTCGTTACATGTTTAGTGCGAAGGTTTACATTGTGAATGGAATAGATCTATGCTTATCGGTTGCTCACTACAATTGTTTGATCTGGTTACATTACTTGAGTACTATAAGGAGTTGCTATTGCTAGATTGTGGATGTTTGATAATTTACCTTCATTTGATAATCAAGCGATTCTTCCTCAAGATTTAATTGAATTAAGCTGATTTCGAGTTGTAAAGAGTAACTTTTACAAGGAACATGAAAGTTTTTCTTCTCAATTTTTTCCGTTCCCTTTTGTTCTATCCTCTGATATTAGTCTTTCGTGAAATTTGAATTCACGATCACCATGGACTAATTTATTGTTAGGAAGGTGGTCGATGTTTATCGAGAAATTATTCAATTAGGATGTCACAATGCAGTTGATAGTTTTTCACTATTGAAAGTATAAGAGAAAAGTTTCTTGAAATTATATTTAGTAGTTATTAATTACCATACAAAATTTTGAATTCATATCTGACGATTATTATATGTAGCTGTCCCATTGATAACTTGTCGTGTTAGAGAGTTGGATGGTTATTTTGTTAGATTAATCAAGTTGGAAATAGGTGGACACAGAGATATTTCGGAAAAGAAACTGAAACCGTTGGCTCTTCCAAAAGTTTACTCGTTCTCTTCAGAATAAGAACCTCTTAACCGTTTAAAGGATATCCATGGTAGGTTTGTTCAAGGTTTTTGTAAAAGTTTTCATTTTCGATTTTGAGTTGGCAATCTAATCAATGAAGGTCAAGTGTTCGTCGGGAAAATTACTGTCACAAGTAAAATCCTAAAATCAAATAAATTTTTATCTTCACTATCTATACTACAAGGTAGCACAAATGGTAAGATCGGATCGTCTCTCCAAAGAATCTTTCATTAGTTTAGGACGATTATTAAATTCAATCGTAATGGGATGTTTTCATGAAAAATTGTAAAGAAGCAAAAAATAAATTTGCAAGAAATTAAAATCGAGAACTTATTTTGTTTTTGAAAATCTTAATCTAAATACACTTGGGAATAGGAATATCCAAATTTCAAATTCAGTCACTCAATCAGTGAAATTTAGAAGTTATTACAACCACACAACCATGAATAAATTATCTAGTTGCCCCTTTTTTTTAGTAAAAAATAATTAATTCTTTCTTTAATCTAAATTCTTCGTGAATATTTCTATCCTAAGCGGTTTCCATATCAATTCGAATCGCATTAAGAACAATGGGTACAACGTTGTGATGAGTTAAAAACCGGAAAGCCTTGATCTAAAATTCGATTATTTGATTGAATCTAATCAGTTCAAACTTTGCAAGAATTAAAGAAAAAGTCTCTAATTATGCAAGAAATCCCTAATTTTGCAACTTAGATTGTAATCCATGCATCGCTCTATAATGTTTGCATTTAGGAAATCTCTTATCGTGATTATTAAAAATTTGAGCAAAATTCGATCAAGATTGCAAAAATAAATCCATAAAGAATATAAAAATTCTTAAGAAAGTAAAATTAGAATCCTATTCTCAAGAAAACTCACCTTAGCCCATCATTATTGTAAGAATCTTCAATGAATTGTTGATGAATTACAGATAATGATGAAGGAAAAGAGACCGAGAGACAAAGAATCAATGGTGAAGGTACAATTGCTCTGAAATTTTATGAAAATTGTGCTTTCTCTTATGTCAAAAACTGAAAATTTCTTTTTATAGTAGGGCAGAGCATAACATTGCTAAAGAGCGTAGTAATGTTGGCTTTTACGTTTCTGCAGCATAAATTGGGCAGGCGCATGCACGGATAAGGATTTGCGTGAAAATCCATAGCATAGTTACACTATTTTGTGACGACGCAACGCTACAGAAAAAATATAGCTACTACCTTTTAGCGTAATGATGGGTTGTAAAGGTTGCATTGCAATGCTTCGTCGATCAGCTACTTCTGTCTTCAAGTGTAAGGGCCAGGCTACGCTCTAAGATGGTTGTAACGCTTTGTTTGAGGGCATTTTCATAATTTTCTTCTCGTTTTCATGGTTGATGCTCGAAAGCTCATTTTTAGTTGTTTTAGTTCTACATGACCGTTCTATCCTTTAATGCTCAGTACCTAAAAAAATAGGATAATAAATGTATAAAAGTCATGAACGAGGCTAAATTAAGCTAAGGAATATAATAGTTTTACAACGCTATCAAACACCCCCAACTTAATTCTTGATCATCTCGAGCAAGATAAAAACATACTGTCATTCATAAAATTTGCTCACCAATTACACGGTTTGAGACTCAAGTTTTACTTGTCAAGTTATGCTTGCAATAACTTAGGTAATTCAATAACATTCAATCAATTGAGATGCAATTTTAAAAGACTTTTCAAAGAGAAATCATACAAGAGTGATTACAGAACTTTATTATTTTAATTCTAAGCATAGTCAGAAAAGTTTCATCAAACTCTGAATTTGTTTCCCCTACTCAGGCTTGGTTATAAGCTCTGGAGAATACCTATTTGCAAAAATGGGTAATAATCTGATTAGAGATGCCTAATACACAACTGAAAAGTAAAAGACATTTCTTTTACCAGATGCTAACTTTGACACACCTATTTTGGGGACTCATACCCACTCTTTCCCACGGGCATCGTAACTGGATACAGTGGGTAGCTCTTTTCACTTCTATCCATGCACTTACGCAACTTTTTAATGCTAGCAAGCTTGCTTTTTCTTTTCTTTTTTGATTTTAATTTACGTTTTTTTACTTTTTTTTTTTAAACACAAAGGACAAGAGAAGTTACTCTTAAATCGAAAGTGGACCTTTCAAGTTGACAATAGAGATCTGAGCTAGATAATCCATTTTTAAGAATCAAATATTTGTTGAACAAAATACTGAAATATGCATGAAATGACATGAAATGACATGATTTTTTTTTAATGGCTTAAAAAATCATGAATGTTTTTTTCAGACAAAGATCATGCAAGCATAAAAAGAAACTGTATCATCAACTTTCAATGAAACGGACATGAATAGTAGAGTGAATAACCATGCAAATACTATCAAGCATACAAAACAAAAATCGAGCTCAAATGCTCAAGGGTTTGCCAAATATGCATGAATCAGAGGGCTAAAAAATCATCAACTAGCTCAAGATAGAAAATACATGGTGAAGAAGTAGGTGAATATTAGCAATAGAAAAGATTGTGTCCCATTTTGATTTTACAGAATAATAATTAGAGGACGAAAACACAAACAGAACCTATTAAGCATGCTTCTACTATGAAATCAGAGAGGAAAGGATTAAGAAATAACTCACCTTGGAAGATCTATATCTTCTTATTTCCTCTACATGGAACTTACTGCGTACGAAACTTTAGTTCTTAATCTCAATGATAGCATCTTGAGATAGGTGATCGATCAAGACACAACTTACAAATTGTGGGTCAAGCTGGAAGGTCTCTATGCAACTAAGGATCTCCCTAACAATATGTTTTTAAGGGAAAAGTTATTCATTTTTAAGATGGATTTTGCTAAAACACTATCAGACAATCTAGATGAGTTTAAAAAGATAGTTTATGAGTTCAAGAGCCTTGGCGAAAAGATTAGTGATGAGAATGAAGCCTTTTTTTTGTTGAACTCTCTACCCAAGGCCTATAAGAAGGTAAAAAATGCCTTGAAATATGGCAAAGAGTCTCTCACCACTGATGCCATTATTTCTGCATTGAGAACTAGGGAGTTGGAGCTTCATATAGTAAAAAAGGAACAACCTAGTGCAGAAGGGCTTTTTGTCAAGGGCAAGAACAAGCAGAATCATTCTAAAAGGACTAACAAACAGTCTGGTGAAGAGCATAAACCAAAAACCAAACTGAGATGAATTCCTGTAAGAAGAAATGATACTTAATGAGGGATTGCTATAGCTTAAAATAGAAAAATCAGGAAAAAGAGAACGATCAGAAAGGAAAACAGCCAGAAGCCTCAGTAGTTGAAGGGTCCTATTTCTATTCTAATGCTCTAGCCTCTACTAGAATCAAAACCAACAAAATAAGTCCTCTTGAGAAGCATGACTGGGTACTTGACTCTGACTTTACCTATCATATGACACCCTTATGTAAAACCCGCACCTTTCTTTCCTCTTTTTTAATTATGTTTATTGTTTAAGTAAAGTAAAGTGTTGGGTTAAATATTTAAGTTAGATTGGATTTTTTCATTTTGAGGTAAAGGATAGGTTTGAAGAAGGAAAACGTTTAAGTATGAGAAACTTGGCTCTCAGATACTTATTGAGCTAGCCTTGCAAAAATAAATTATGGCTAAGTGCTAGTTGTGATGAATGGCGGTCGAGGATCGAGTAAGCATAAGGCAGGCATCGAGTAAATGCTGTCGAGCATTGAGTATAAGTGATCGAGGAAGGGTCGAGCATCGATTATAAGTGATCGAGGAAGGATCGAGCATCAAGGGTAAGCGAGGAAGATTGCACGTCGAGTATGAGCGATCGAGTAAGGAGCGTGCATCGAGCGAGCTCCCAGTGCCGAGTTTCCCATCGAGTATCAAGTCGTTCCATCGAGTATTTAACAGAGAGCCATGAAATCCTTCATCGAGTAAGGACCTTTCTCCATCGAGTTGCTCAAAATGCTCAGTTTGAAACTTCTTGTTTAGTTACCTGGACAGATGGCTTAATCTTGGCCCTTAATCTCCACTAACGGGTGAGGAGGCTTAACGAGATTTCACGCAAAGAGCTAGATGGTAGTATAAAAGGAGAGGAGAACTTCTAGGGCTCGTTTTTGGACGATTTTCTTGAGCAAACCAGTCGAACTTGATACCATTAGAAATATTTGTGTGTCTAGTTTCTAAAATCAAGCTTTGGAAGGGAGATCCAGCCAGAGGAGGGCTGGAGAAGGAAGGAAGGTTCAAAGGTTCATTTTTCGGACATTTTTGGGCACTCGACGAAGAAATGCAGATATAGACCGAACCACATAGAATTTCAAAATGAAAATTTAAGTTAATATTGCTATCACCCTTATAAGTAAGTTTGTCGAAGGAACTTTTGCAAGATAAGGTATGGGGCTTGAGTTTCATATTTTGGAATCTAAACCTAGAAAGTGTAGAACAAGAAGGCAGCTTTGTGGTCTAGGGCCACTGGGGAAGATTTAAAGCTCCAGATCAAACCATAAAAATTTTTATGCTAAAATTTTGAGGTAACACTGTTAACATAATTCCGAGCATGTTTGAAGAAGGAATTTTCTTAAAATGAGTTCTAGATGGAATATTTAAAGCTCTAGATCAAACCATGAAAAGTTTTACGCTAAACTTTTGAGGTAACACTATTAACATAATTCCGAACATGTTTGAAAAAGGAATTTTCTTAAAATGAGTTCTAAATTTCAAGTTATTGACATTGGAAGCTGAATCCATAATTTGTCGGACTAACATGCAACTACATGCTAAACGTGGGCTTGGCACTCTAGAAACGCTACTAGGTACTGGGTGTTAGCATCAGAAAGGAGGCAACTAGCTGAAGTTTAGGCTCTTTGAAACTCATATAAGTACCCGATGCCCTAAGGTAAGTGACAAGGAATTGAAAGCGAAACGAATAAATGTGAGCTTAACTTAATTTTGAAAGAAAATGTAAAAAGGGAAACTATGGCTACTAACTAAAGTATTTTGATATGTTCACAGAGTTGACAGTAGTAAGAGAAGCTCATCAATCTTAAAAGGAGTTCCAAAAGACTATGAGTGACTCTAATGTTTACAAATGTTTATGAATGATTGAGCAAGTCATGCTTTAATGAAAGTTACTTATTGATAGCCAGCCTCAAACGTTTTTCAAGCTATTTCCTTTACTAATGTTTACGTATGCTTGATAGATTAATTACTTATAAAGCATGGATAGGTATGGTTCAGGCATGATGTTCTTAAGTAACTAATGTCTAGTGCTTATGAAGTATGTTGCCCTAGACAAGACCTGAAAGGTTAGCGTATGCTACTAGGGAAAGCTAGGTCTATAAGACAAGCTAAGTGTGAGGTTCATGTGAAGGACTCCTAGTAAAGTATGTTTAGCTCAATACCTCGAAGTGGTAACCGAGCTTAGAGACGGTTGATGATAGAATCCTAGCTACGTACACGTAGGGTCCATATGACTGGGAAAGTGATGGACAGAGGATCTGCATCCCTAGAGATGAGTTCAAGTTTCAGTAAAACTTGTTAATTAAGAATGCTATGTGTTGAGTTGGTTTCGTATTAGCAAGGACTATGAAAAGGGATAAACTATGTCATTCAATGATAATTTGTTGATAAATTTATATGTTTTCAAGCAATTATGTTCATGAGATTTCTTAGTATTTTCCTCATGTATGTACTTGTTTGATCACATGCCAAGGTAATATGTTAGCCTTCTTTTGTATAAAGCATTCTATGTTAAAGCATGTGTTCTAAAGATTGTAACTGAGTTCTACAAATGCTAAGCTTAAAGCTATGTTTTGAAAGATTCATAATATGTATGATGTTAATGAAGGAACTCAAAATCGAGAATTCCATGAGCGGGTTTAGATCACTCTGATTTTCACAGTGACCAGAATATAAACGATGTACATTCTAAATAAAAGTTATGCATAATAAAATTCAACAACAACATGCTCAGTATACAATAAAGCATAGAGAAAGGGTTCATTACCAAAGGAAGACGATCTTCGAATGTATGAACAAGAACTCCACCGATCTACCAGCACCCTAGCGAATCTCTCGTTTGATATTGCACGATCTGAACGTACACGATCAAGAATATGGGGACACCACCACCAATAGGGAGACCCGGGTATCCTTGGCATCAATAACCCAAAGGGTGGGCTCTGATGAGTTTGGTAGAGGACGGAGGAGAAACGAGTCATGTAGGCGATAAGCAAGTGAGAGATAAAACTGTGCTATCGTATAGCAAAAGTGTTTATTGCATAGAGGAGCTACACAATCGTGTAGGATTTGCTGAACCATCATTTAGGAAAAAGTAAACGATCGTTTAGCTAAAACGACACACCATACGATCGTTTAGAGAAGCCATCCGATCATGTAAGTGGAAGTGTGCGATCGTTTAGCGCGAGGTGGACGATCGTTTAGGTGGAGAACGCTATCGTATAGGCTTTCAAGCTATCGTTTTGATTCACCAACATGCGTTTCACGAATTCTTTTGGGCGATTGAACGACTATGAATCCACGATTTTCAAGAATGAAAACGATTTTCATTTCTTTAACTCACCGATTACCATAACCATCGCAGCCCCACTTCCCACGTCCGAACGTGGATCAATCGGTTAATTACCAAATAATTAATCAATTAATTTAATTAATAAATATAATCATATTATATTTATATCCTATAGTTTGATATCATATATCTACTATAGTATTTTTTCTATATTTGATATAAATCATATTTATATCTAATTTTCTCCAAAATAATGTATCTCAAACATTTAGCCAATTATATCATATTTAATTAACTAGTCCAATTATATCATATATAATTAAACTTCCTCTTGTCAATTTGAACATTTAAAATTAACCCAAACACTGGTTCTTGACTTTATCCAAGCTACCCAGGTGACCTAATGGACCTGTGGCTCGAAGCTCCAACAGTATGTGAATAGCTGACTAAACTCTTTAGCCACGAGATTCACCATTCGTTAACTATCAGTAATTCCACTAAAAACCAATAGCTGAACTCTTCTTACCACATATATATTTCTTTGTCCATTGCATAAAACCAATCATGAGTATGATGACCCTTCACAGATGCTCGTAAGTACAGCTGGGTCAATTTATCATTTTACCTATGTAGTTACATCTCACTTCTCAAGTACCACTGATTCTTCTAATGAACAATACAACATAGTCCAACTATGTGTGAACACCTCTCGAGCCAAGAGAAGGTGTGTGGCGCCACATCGTTCAAGCCCTGGAATCAGCCCTTAAGGGAGCCATCTATCTACTTACCCCTGCTTCGGGGAAGGAGTGAATTCCTTCTTGTGTAGCTGAGTTCGCAGCTTCCAAATCAGATGTATCCCCAAAATGGTAGGTTTGAATAGGCGACTTGGCCACTCGCACCCATACAAATCAAAGGACTGCCCTTAATGGCAGGAGTTCCCAACTCATTCAAGATTGAGGTCATGTGACCTATGGTCATCCTAGTGAAGTGAAGTCTCTGTCATGAACAGTGTTATATAATGAGACATTAACACCTCTTTGTATAGGACGCCCCCGCTCGCATGTCCTAACCACGAATGATCAAGATCAGACCATCTATGGCAAGTCACAACACTTGTGATCGTTCCACAAAGTGAGCCGCATCCGTAGCATTACCAGGATAAGGTTTCCCTCCTACATCCATATACTACAGACCATTTTGGTTATTACTTAAGACATGATCTACTTGTATGTCACCACATACATGCTTGAGTCACATACAGATAACTAGGGATTTTATGTTTATTGGTTTGTGGTAAAGCAAATAAAACAAGCAAATGAGCAAAACAACAAGAGGTGAAGTAAATATCATATATTAACAATTACAGCTATTCGTATATGTTGTTTACAAACTACAGGACACGAGACTTTAGGGCATCAACCCCAATAGTTAAAGCATGATATGTTTTTTGTAAGTCGGATACTAAAAGCATAGAAGATGTCCAGAAAGTACCTAAGGTGTTGATGGTACTTAGTAACTCCACGTGCACATAGAAAGTTATGAAGAAGAGGTTGAAATATGGGTCTCATAGGCCATATTTGAGAGGCCAAAGTATGGGTCTCCTAGGCAATATTTCAGTAACCGAGGCCGAAGTATGGGTCTCTTGGCATGATACAGACGTTGGGAGCTTGAGCGATGAATGCTCGTTCTCAACTAAGATTTAAGATGTATTCACAGAACGTTATTATATGCTTCAATTATTATGAAGTTGTTCAATAGTCAAAGCATAAGTAATGGTCAGAAGTGACCCACCTCGATTAAGGTAGGAATTGGGCTGGAGGATCCCTCCCCCAACCAAGCTTTGGTTCAGTAAGCTTATACTTAAGAGCAGACTAGAGGATTCGCTCTTTTGTAGAGATATTTAAGGAGGAAGCTGAGGCCTAAAGGCCTCCCATAGCTGATGTCTATGATGTCTATATTATGTTTAAATTTTAGTAGAGATGTTTTATGTAATTACTTGTTAATTTCTCAGTTTTCAACTACGCTTTCCAGTTCTTGATCTCTCTATTAAGCATGAATGATATGTATGTCTTTTACATTTCAAAGGTTAGTCAATCACTGGGCTTCTAGCTCACCTTGTTTAAATGTCTTTTCCATAGGTAGCGGTCACTCCTAGAAGACGACTTTGTTGTTGCTCTGCCACTAATGACCAAAATGTAGAAAGTTCGAAGTGTGGGTTATGTATAAAGTAGTACGCATGTATTATGTCATGTAGGGACTAGTTGAGTGTATTGAGCTTATTTTTTACATAAAGTGTAGAAGTTGTATAATTGAAGAGTAATGTAGAATTCTATTAATGACTTTTCATCTCTTTTAAGTTGATGGTTGAGTCTATATATGCATTTCGAGGTTCTAAGTCAGGTTAAGCAGGTTAGTAGGCAGTAAGTACCAGCAAGAGGGTTGGTAACTGTTGCGGTCACATCTCCTTGCAAGTTTAAACAGTAACCTGGGAGGGGGTGTGATACTTTAGACCTTGGTTTAATACCTACAAGGATGTGGATGGAGAATCTATGTACATGGGGAACAATGAAGCCTGAAAAATCAAAGGGGTTGGTTCAGTATCCTTCAAGCGAAAGTATGGATCAATCCAGCTTCTCAAAAATGTGAGACATGTACCTTTACTCAAGAGAAATTTGATATCTCTGGGTATGCTCGACTCCATTTGGTGTGAGTGCAGGGGAAAGGATGGAATCCTAGAAGTGATTAAGGATTCTAAGGTAGTGTTAGTTGGAGAAAAAGTCAATGATCTCTATATAGTAAGAGGAGTAGAGATGATGACTAGTGCCTACACTGTTTCAAAAGAAAACTTGACAAAGACAGACTTGTGGCACAAAAGACTATCTCATATCTGTGCAAAAGGGATGCAACCACTACCAAAATAAGGTATACTGCCCTAAGGCATCAGTGAGCATCTTTCCATCTGTTAACACAGTATTTTAGGGAAAGCTACAGACAAAGCGATCTGCGTGACAATCACATCCCCTCAAACACTGTAGACCCATGCTCTGTAGGTGACCCTCAAACACTGTAGCCGTGAGAGCCTTCGTAAATGGGTCAGCAACATTGTGCTCCAAAGAGATCTACGTGAAAATCACGTCCCCTCGATGCACTATCTCGCGAATCAGATGATACTTCCACTCTATGTGTTTACCACGCCAATGACTCCTTGGCTCCTTGGAGTTTGCCACTGTTACGCAATAATTGTACTATGTCACACAACGCATAAGATGTAATGCAAGAATAGAAGTCCAAGCCATGTCCAAGTCCAACGCATAAACTTGTTGTAACATAAACTATACAATGTTGCAAGCAAGGTTCAAGTCCATGTCCTCGTTATCAGTTCCCCGGCAACGACGCCATAAACTTGTAACGCAGGTTTTCGTTCTATGATGCATGTCCACGGCATAATCTAGTAAATGCAGAATGTAATCTTATGCGTCATAAACTTGTTGACATAGTTTTTATGCGATGATATGTGATACTACTTCTAGATATGCGTTATTAACAAATGTTCTTGTAGTATGCTGTGCGTTGTCACAAGTTTCCCTGCGTTGAAGCCAAGTATAATTTCACCGCAAGTTTCTTGGTGTGATCCGAGGTCGAACACAGGGACTGTTTTAGGTTATTGCGTTATGTTTGTGATATATGCGACCATGGGTTTTTCAATTTATAAAAGAATTTATGTACAAGTAATTAAACATGCGATAAAGTAAAGTAAAGCGGTAAAAATGCGATAATAACATAAATTGCATTAAAGTAAATTGCGTTAAAGTAAATCTAAGCTAAGATGATACAAGATACAAGTTTCATGATATAAGATACTAAGGTCAAGGCTGGTTGTGAAGATTATGCAAAGATCATATAATACGATGACAAGTCTTATGTACGAAGTAGAAATAGAAAAGATAATTAATATAAACAGCGCAAGTTCCTTAATTGCGTTAAAGATATAAGTACTATTCCGCTTTTCCTTGGCGTACAACTATCGGAGATCGGCCGCATTTCTGCATCTCTGTGGTGAAACAGGGACGAACGTAATGAACGCAAGGTTGTTTCCATCTCCGGAAGTACTACTTGCTTTAGTTTATGCATTATTCTAACCTTCTCTCGATAGATCAGAATGACATCTTCACTTTAGCACAGATTAAGTCACTCGTTTAATCCATATTAATTACCAAAGTATTAAGAAAACTTCATGGAGAAATCGATTAATGGAGGAACGGAAATAGACAGAGAAGTGGTAATGAAAGTGATGAGACATTCAATAAAACTATTTAACGTCTGATACATGGTTTATGAATGAAGAGATTAAGAAGATGAAATACACTTGATGAAATAGAGTTAGAAACAAATACAAATAAACGCCAACATCTTTGCGTCGATCTGGATGGAGATTTGCTTGCCGGCATGGATGAAGTGAACAGAAGGATGAGCTTCCCTCTCAGGCTTGCTCAACCGGTAGTAGGGATCTAAGCACAGAGCTTCACGGTGGAGATCTGGCAGATTCACACTGAGACTCACCTCTCGGCCTTATCTCTTCTCTTCCCGGATTCCTTATGATCAGTACTCAGCTCAGCCTTTCTCTCAATAATCAAGCATTAATTAGCCCTCGTATCAGTTATACCCGTATCCAGTATATCTTCTCTAAATTCTATGGGCGTATTTATAGGTGAAAAGCTTTGACTCTTGGCTTCTGGACCTCACTTCTTGTTATGGAAATTCTGAAGATGGAGGAATAAATATTCCTTCTATTATGCAATCAGACCGTCAAATCTGCACAACGGTTAGTTGTACACGTGTCACAATCCTCCGCGTTTGCGTTGCTCAGCTACATCTTTCGATCGGTTGCTCGTATGCGGTGTTGTTTTTAATACCGCATGCGATTGAAATTCAGCTCTGGATTGACTGTCGCATTGCGCCATCATTGTGTTAAGGCAATAAAGCTAAATTCCTCTCCTATATTTTTGCATCGATTGGAAACTCCGAATGTTACACTTAGGCATATTTCTTAACAACGCAATTTCCTTCTATCCTTGCTAATTCTTAACAAAGCCCGACTTTATTCTTCTATATAACAAAATTCTACTAAAAGATGCTTTTCTAGTTTTTAAAATAGAATGCTTATCTCTTCTTTGTCAAAACAACTTGATATATCTATATGCGGTGGTCAAACTTTGCGTTATTTATTAGAGACTGTTGGTCATGGTTACACTCTTTATTTTGGTTTGTTCCCACGAGTATCATGCAAACATCCAACTACGATTGTGTGCCAATTTCAACTTTAACTCATGATATTCAGAGGAGTTGTCTCTTACACTCTTTTAGTTTCTTTCATATTGCGTTGTTCTTGGAAACCCACCTTCGTTTTTGCTTGCTCCTACGGGTGTCATACAAACATCCAACTACGAGCAGGCTTCTTTCACAACTAAACTCTTATCAGGTTGGCATTGGAGTTTGGCATATTTTTTTTTTATTTATTTTTTGGTAATGAAATATGAATCGATTTTTTTGGAGATCGCATATTCTTGATCTTATCTTCTCAGACCTTCCCCACCCCCAAATTTAAAGATGAGCAAAGTTCTCATTGCGTTGTTTGGATAGA
The DNA here is from genome assembly GCF_027475165.1 of Benincasa hispida. Lineage (NCBI taxonomy): Eukaryota > Viridiplantae > Streptophyta > Magnoliopsida > Cucurbitales > Cucurbitaceae > Benincasa > Benincasa hispida. The sequence continues at coordinate 58,665,923 of NC_143478.1, forward strand.
CTAGACAAACACTTAGAATAAAAATTTCAAAAAGAAAGTTTGAGCAGAACTTTGAAAGATAAAAGGCAAAGTACTGCTAAACTAAGAATTAACTAAGTGTTGGTTAGAATTTACAAAGTATGGGAAATGTTTCTAAGTATAAACATATATTACATCATGGCATCACAATGAATAATGCAAAAGTAAAAGATCAGAACATCGCAAATATTGACAAAGGATGATAAAGAAAAAGGCACAGGCAAAAAGAAGTGAATATGTACTCATTTTTATTGAATTTTAACAAAGTATACAAATAATTAAAAATTAACGCAATACAAAAATTGTTGCCTATACAAAGTATCAAAGAGTTTCGTAAACTTAGAAAAATAATGAATTGAATAAAAATATAGAATGGCCGCAAAAAAATGTAAAGATTATTGTTGAGAGCAGAAGGGTCTAGAGGAGGATTTTGAGGTGGTATTGCAAGAGCTTCTTCAAAATTCAATTGCTGCCTTAGATGCAGAGGCACCATTATCCTCTAATGTGTCCCACAAAGCCTCAAATTTGACTTGCGATCAACCGGCCCACATTGATAGTAATGCCGCACGCTATGCAGTATGCGGCCATGACTCGATCCCTTGAAATGGTCTTGTCATGGGAAGTGGGATCAACTGCTTTTTAACCAGATAAACCCAAAGCCTCGCCTCCGGAAGCAGAGTCTTGGACGTCAGGGACTTGATGCCTTTTAAAGAAACTGACCACTTAGTGCCCGGTTGCGTTAATGCTCGCAACGCATCTTCCAACTGTTGTTCCGTGGGATCATCAATGATTTTGTTACCCGATGCATCCGGGTTATCCTTCATTTAGTATAGTTCATTGATGTCCTTTGCGCTGAAAGGCACCACTTGCCCTTTTATGGTCACCACATCCCTGGTGCCATGTAGTTTTCCATGGTAAAAGTTATACATTACCTTTGGAACAACAATGGTTGGGCACTGGAAAAATGTGTCCCAGTAATGCTCCACGATCACACTCCTGATGAGGTCATGTAGTGGCGTTGGCGCAGGGTAAAAGCCCATCTCCATCAACAAGTCCTCATTTTCTTTCTTTCTGGATGGACGTGCCTTTGCCAACGTGGGCTTGCTGCTTTCTGCGACAGCTTTTCCCTTTCCTTTGGCCATCGCAAGGCGGGATTGTTGCCTTTGTTTTCTTTCCCGTTCCTTGCGTTGTTCCTCCTTCTCTCATTCCGCAAATTCTTTACCCTTCTTTTTTTGTAAGCGCCTCCTATTAGCATCACGCTTCTTCTCCTTCTCCTCTTCCAATCTCTTTTTCTCTTCTTTCTTCTTCTTTTTCTTCTTCCTCTCCTTCTTCTCTTGCTCATCTTCATCATCATCCTTCTTCTCTTTATTCTTTTCCTCCTTGCGATGATGAGATGACTCAGCTTCTCCAGTCTTTCTCCCTTTTCTTTTCTTTTTCTTCTTTTCCTTTTCAACTACTTTCGATTGCGTCTCCACTGCAACCTCATCCATCGCAACTCTAGCCACGCAACCTCCTCCACCGCAAACTTTGGAGGTTCCATCATAGGTTTCTGCGTTGGCAGTCACCTCAGGAGTTTGTAAGGCAAGAGTGCCTCTTCCTATCTTTTCTTCATTCACCACTGCCTCCGGCACCACCACTTCTACAGTCACCACCACCGCCACCTCCTCTGTAGATAGTGGTTGGTTTACAACCCCTGTCTCGGGTAATCCTCCTCCTTGCTTCAAATGAAGGGGTTGATGGTAAGGCAGATTGGTTGGAAGCTTGGTCAGCCATGGATGATAAGCTCGTGAGAACTGGAAAATCGTTGGGATGCTAGGGGAAGAAGAAAGCTCTGTATGCTGGCGCTGGGGTTTTTCAAAGTGCAAATGAGGTAAAAATCTCACAGACGCAGAAGGGTTCCTATTTATAGGTTGGGCCGCAGTGGGTCCAACGCAATTTCTGCGGCGACAGGCCTCAAGAAGCTCAAAAGGCCCATTGTTCGAACTTTCCTCATTTATGAGTTTTCAGAAAAACGTCCTTTCGTCTAAAGAATCATCATTGCTTTGGGATACGAAATGATTGGACTTCTCAAATGCAAAAAGAATCTTCTTTAATATTTTATTTGAATGGACGCAAGATAAGGATTAACGTAATGTGCTCACCAACGCAACTGCATCTTCGCAGAGGACGGGCAACAACACATGTATCCCTATAACACACCCCTTAACTAACACATTTCTGGAGGATACCTCAATATAGTGCATTTAGCTAAGGATGGGAAAAGGACACATACGTGCGCAACACACCCCTAAGCTCAGCACAATTGAGTTGGGTGAACGCAAAGCGTATCTTATTTCAAGTTGCGTCCATTATCGCCTTGCATACTTTGTTGTTAATTATATGATTTTATTTTATATTATATTTTTCAACAACGCAAGTTGATATGACTTACGGTAATCAATTTCCCTTTTATTTCTCATTCATTCACCATTTAAAGACTAACGCATTAATTACAGAAAAGTTCAAAGAATTAAAGACGGTACGGAAACAAATGCAAAGGAAATAAATGAAGAATCAATTCATAAATTCATGAAACGAATTAAATGCAGAAGTAAAGATAAAATTCAAGAATTCAATAAGACAGAAATTAAAGAAAGCATTAAACATAGTTGTGAGATATGGACGAAAGATGAGTTTCTTCGAATGAGCGCAATCCACATCCCTACAAGCAGTCTGGCTTGCTTGCCCAATGTCTTAGGGACATTGTTCTTTTCAATTGGATCCCGAGGCTTCTGAGTTGCTGGGCAACGTTCCTGGTGCTCTATTTCTCAGCTCAGATGCCAACTGGCCCACTTGGATCTCTAAGTTTCTTATTGAAGACGCCTACTCTTGCATTACTGCATCATTTTTGTCCATATATTGTTTAAGCAGGGCCTCCAATGAGCTTCTAGAGGTGTTTGAAGATGAGAGTTGCTAGTTATGTGATTGCCTTGGTTGCCCCTGGTTCGAGTTATGGTGAAAAGGAGGATTTCCTCGACTTCCACTTTGATGATTTATTGGCCCCCCTTGGTTAGGATTGCCTTCCCATCCGAAGATAGGATGGCTCCTCCAGCCAGAATTGTAGGTGTTGCTAAAGAGGTTGTTTTGGATGGCGCAAACTTGCTGGAGATTTGATGGGCACATTTCTGCTACATGAGCCCCTCCATAATTAACGCAACTTATTGCGACCACTTGAGCCGGTGCAGCGGGTTGCGCTGATTGTTGGGAGATGGCTCCTTGACTGATTTCCATCGATTGAAGAATCGAGGTCACCGTGGCCATCTGAGCAGCTAATGTGGTCATTCTTTCTTTGTTCAATGCCTCGGCCTTCATAGCCATCATCAATCCAATCATCCATGTTCCGTGATATGTGGTCAAGGATGAATTTAGCCTTAGTATACGTTTTGTCCATAAAACCTCTTTCCACGGAGGCGTCAACAATAGCCTGCGTCGATCTATTCAGGTCATTATAAAAGGTCTCCATCAACACGCAATCGGGTATCCCGATATACGGGCAGTTTTTCATCAGTCTTCTAAAACCTCAGGGTCTCATTCTCTATTTGTTCAAAGTTCAACACGTACATTCGTCGCCTTGTGTTGACGACAGGTGGAAAGAACTTCTTCATAAATTGCTCCACCAGTTGATCCCATGATGTGATCTCGTTCGGCTCTAGTGAGTGAGCCCACCTTTCGGCTTCGCCCCTCAAGGTGTAAAGGAACAGATACAGTCAAGTGGGCATGCGGGTCTTCACCTTGTAGAACCCCTAATTGCCCTTCATTTTGGATCATTTGTAGCATAACTGGCTTTATTTCGAACCATGTGTTCTCCTCAATAGTAGGCCTCAAAATCCCAGGCGAAAAATCATATAGGTTGGGTGCCGGGTAATTCCTCATGGGGATGTTGCGATCAGCAGCCAGGAAAACAGGATTCTACACGGGTCTAACAGCCTCTTGATTTACTATGGAAACCGCATTGTCGTTATTATCTGCCAAATACATGTTCCTACAACGACAAGGTTTACTTACTCATATATGTGGATGATATGTTACTAGCAAGTAGGTCCAAGGAAGACTTAACTCATGTTAAAAACCTCTTAAAAGGAGAGTTTGACATGAAGGACTTGGGAGAAGCAAACAAAGATCTAGGGATTCAAATCCTAAGGAACAAGAAGGAGTCTATCTTAAGCATCAACCATTTTAACTATCGTGAGAAGATCCTAAAAAGGTTCAATATAAGTGATGCTAAACATGTAAGCTTACCTATTGCTCAACACTTCAAGTTATCCTCAGCCAACTCTCCTAAAGATTTTGACCTAGAACATTAAAAACAGATGTCTGTTATACCCTCTAGTCAGGCAGTCGGAAGCCTTATCTATTTAATGATTTCTACCAAACCTGATCTCTCATACTCAACCAGCCTTGTTGGTTGGTATATATCTAACCTAGGTAAAAGACACTGGGAGGCCGTTAAATGGATCATAAGATACTTAGTTTGGTCTACAAACTCAAGACTAGTCTACCAAAAATCAGCTAAACCAAACATAGAACTATATGGATATATGAATGTTGACTGTGTTGGTGATTTGGACAAAAGAAGCTCCCTAACATGCTATCTATTCCTTTATGGTCCTAATCTAATCAGTTGGAAAGCCACATTACAACCTATAGTGACTTTATCTACAATTGAAGCAGAGTATATGGCTTTAACTGAAGCAATTAAAGGCGCATTGTGGCTTAAGGGATTACTGAAACATTTTGGAATATGTCAATCAATGGTAAGACTCTATTGTGACAACCTGAATGCTATACATGTCACACCTCGCCTCAAGCCCACCTTCTGAGCCTGAGGAGAGGCGTGAGGGACCGCAGATACCACCCTTTTTTGATACCTACTGCCCATATGAAGCTCTTACTCTCAGTAAACTTTTAAGTCAAGGAGATAAACAACAACTGCTTAAGTAGGCCTATTTTCATACAACAATTTAATGTTATACAACTCCAAGACTTAACTACAAAGTTTACAACAACAACTCTTAAAACCCCAGAATTGTAACTGTGGCTATGACAGACCCTGACCTTAGCAGCACCCTTGAACTCCTCACCTTTTGCTACTTGGGAAGAAAAACATTGAAATAAAAAAATGAGCTTCACAAAGCTTAGTGAGTGGTAAGCAATTTCTACAGTCTATTTCAACTCATAAATAAAAAGAATATCATGAGTACGAGGTAGATAGCTAACTGTTACTGATTATAAATGCTTACTCTTTTGCATTCCTTTTGTTCCCTATATGTACATAGCTCCCCGATATTGGCTCAGAAGCTAGGCCTGCCGGCCCTCTGACCATCCCATACGAGGTTCCTCCCATAGGCTCAGGAACCTCTTGGTCCCTTGACCATCTCGTGAGATTCCATTGGGGCTCGGGAACTAGGTCTATTGACCCCTTGACCATACCGATTAGATAGTCTCATTCTCATGCTCATTACTCATTCATAACATAAGCATACAATTTACTCTAAAAGATATGCTTAAGACTTAGAGAAAAGTGCCACTCACCTTGGTAAGGTAGGAATATTCCTTTCTAGAAGTTCCTTAGTCTTCTTGGCTTCCCTTTTGGACCCTAGAATCCAGATTCAAATTAAAGCTCTGATTACTTATAGTTCTAAGCCTTATCTCGAGATACTTCCTTGTACAAACATGCTCTAAAATATCTTAGGAAGCGTACCTTAAACTCTTAGCTCAGAACTCATCGTGGTTTGGCCAGAATCATCAAAATATCAAGACTGGCCCAAGCTTACCCAACAACTCGACTCCTCTGTCTTTTCCTCACTTTTCAGCCTGATTCCTTGGAGCTTATTCTTCCATAGGCCTTCCTTGAAAACGAGACTCTCAAAGCTTTTAGGTGGCTTTATAATTACTCCAAATGAATAAGTATTTTGAGAGATATCCTCGTCCCAAGTTGATGCTACTTCCAGACTTCACTTTCTGACAACATCTCCTTTTCTTGGAACTTCATGATCAATGCATGATCTTCTTCCCAATGCATGGCCTCCTTTAAATCCACTTTTTAACACTCTTCCTTGCGTTCTTTGAAGAGGATTTGGTTTATGAATTAAAGTGACATCTTGTGGTGGTATTTATAGGCCAAAGGAAATGATCCTTATCATCTTTATCAAGTCTCAACACAAGACACCTCCTATTTTGGGGTGTTTGCACCATGTTTTGCCACCACCTATTCCTTTGACATTCACCTACCCTTATGCCACACACCTATTTAAGTTGTCTTCCTCATGCATAAGACTTCCTTTGCATGAAACTTAATTCATCCAGCTCCTACAAACTCATGTGTAACCATCTCTTGGTACAACCATTTGTCCGAGTGAGATCACCAGTCTTGCATGACGCAAGCCTCAGCACTACTCCATCAGTTAGTCCATCGTGCAACTCTTGCACTTCATCGCTTAGCTGCATCGTTTACTAAACATCTCGTTGTAATCTCTTAGTGTCTGCGTCGATCGCACAGCACTAACGCTCGATCGTGTAGCTCAATCGTTTAGTAAACGATCTCGCTCAAAACGATCTCGCACATAGCCTATTGCTTAGCTGCCATGCCTATCGTTTACCACCGACGCCTTATTATCTAACACATTCACTCATCGCTTAGCACCATCGCCCAGCGCTTAGCATTCCGCCTATCGTGTAGCACTGACGCCCCTCGTATAGCACAACACGGCTATCGTCTAGCACCCACGCTCATGACGTAGTGCCATCGTGTAGTCTATCGCTTAGCATTCGCGCATCGTTTAACACTTAATCTTATTGTCTAGTGCTATCGTTTAGCGCTATCGTCCAGCTTCTATGCTTATCGTCTAGCGCTTTCGCTGATCGTGTATTATCTTTTCCTTTCATATAGCTCGATCGTCAAATGTGTCACTTCTCATCATTTAACGTCGCACGCATCTTCACGATCGTCTGGCGTATCGCTGAGTTCCGCGCATTTGGTATATGATAGCCTACCTCATCGTGTCGCACCGCTCATTTGCTATACGATTGCCTATCTTGCCGTTTATTTGCTACACGATCACCTACCTCGTGGTGTAGTGCTAGTCATTTGCTACACGATCGTCTGCCTAGTGCCTTGGGCTCAACATCTCCCTCTCTCCACTCTCGCTCACACATCCTCAATGCATGAGCAACTTAGGCAATGCCTTGGCCAATCATGCGTCCAACCTTACAAAGGCATGGTTACCTTTCTACTCATCTTATGCGTTAATGTCTCATAACACTCAATGCATGGTTCCTTTTTGACTTTACACTTAGCCAAATTTCACTAGTAAAGGCTTATCTCCAAGCTACTCAAGGAAAATCTATTCAACACTTAGAAATTTTCTTTTCTTCAACATAGAATTTAACTTTCACTTAGTTAATTCTCTTAATTACCTACTTAAGTGGGATTCACAATACATTTATCCTGAAATCCACTATACCACACTAGAAAGAAACACATTGATATAAAGTATCATTTCATTAGAGACAAAGTTAAGATAGGGGAAATAGAAATGGTTAGATGGTATGTGTTATAGACATAGGGTAAACAAAATGGTCAGAATCAAGAAGATCAGAAGATTGCAGGCATTAGAGTCGAGGTGGAGAATTTTTAGACACAGGGTAAATAGAAATGGTCAGTTGGTTTCGAACTTCTAGACACAGGGTAAACAAAATGGTCAGAATCAGAAAGATCAGAAGATTGTAGGCATTAGAGTCAAGATGGAGATTTTTTCAAAACCGTTACTCAAATACCACTTCAGCTATGTTAGTTTACATAACTAACTTTATCTTATAACGGTCAAATGGTATGTGTTATAAATACCACTGATCAAAACCCAAAAAAAGAAGGAAAAATCATCGTACTTCCTATTTTTTTGTGAACAACAACGGCTGTAAGCAATCGTCAAGTGAGGAATAAAGTGAATCTTCCCATGGACGTAGGCTTATTGGCCGAACCACATAACTATGCGTGTTTCTTCTTCTTCTCTTTATCTTCTTCTTTCAATCTTCATCTGTCTCTCTATAAATCGTGAATTCACGATCAAGGTATCAAATCATAACGTTATCAGAGTATTGAGTTGCAGCGAGTCACGAATTTCTCCTCTCAAGTAGCATCGAGTCAAGAGTTTTCATCTACGAGTTGCTTCGACTAAAGATTAATACTCATTGATTGTCGAGTTCCCTCGAGCAAAGAACAGAAACTCATCGAGGATAGAAGGAAATTTCCATCAAGTAACGAGTATCTAAACATTGAGGATTTAACAAAGCCCTCCTCAGCCATTTCTTCACCATCTAAGGATTGATCTTGAGTAATTGGGCCTATAAAAGATTGTATAACCCAACACAAACCTTATCGACACTGATAGAAAAGAGGAGAGATGCTAACAGATGGACAGAGAGAGAGAGGAGTGGCAGACGGAGAGAACTTGATGAGGAGGAAGAGATAGTAAACCATATCGACGCTGATGACAAAGTTGAACTTGATGTGTAATATAGGTGAGTTTTAGGTTTGAATCGAAGATGGGTGCGGAGTGACAGAGGAAATGAACATGGGAGGCTGGAAGCGACAGAGGAGATGAAGATGGGAACTGAAATCGAACTTACTAACCCTACTTAAGCGAGTCGGGTGAACTGGAGAATCGAGCCAAACTTTAACGGTTTGGGTCAATTCAATCTAAATTTCAAATAGAACCCAACCCAAACCGATCTAAACCAACCGATTTTATTCGGTTTCTTACACCCCTAGTACTAGAGAAATGAAATTATTAATCTCTTCAGATGGAGTAGAATGAAATAATGAAGCAAAACCATTATAAGCTACTTTTTTTAGTAGAATGATAGTTGCGGCGGTGATGATCTCCTTGTTATTATTTTCATTTGATACACAACCACAATTTACTTTCCATAATGGCCTTTGTGTTTTAACATGATTATTTGAGGTTCCCAACTATGAACTTTATAAGGCTCGAGAGGAGTTAACAATAGAGCTGGTAGTGTGATTGGGTTTTTTATTCTGTTGGGAATATGTTGATTAAATTAGTATAAAGCAGTCTTACTTCTTCTGCCCCAAATTCATGGTTTTTTAATTTTAGGGTAGAGAATACCAAGTATGAGATCAAATGTTTTGTCTTACAGCCACCAGATCAAAGAATATTTGTACTTCTAAAAGAAAAAACATCAAGAAACACTATTATTCTTGTAGCACGTTGCTATTAATTTCTTTCTTTCTTTCTTTTTTCTTTTTTTTACTTTGATAACATTTAGTTGCCCAGATTGATAAGTTGATTCTGATTTCTATTTAGTTCATTTAATTCAAGAGTTTTGTTACCTTGTTGAGTTTAGTTGCTTGAGTTGATAAATTTACTTAGTTTGCTCACATTGGTAAGTTATTTGCATTTTTTTAGTTCATTTTAATTCATGAGTTTTGTTAATTTGTTGAGTTTAGTTGTTTGAGTTGATAAATTTGTTTAGTTATTATTGTTTGTAAGTTCTATTATTTATACATCTTCTCTACTTCAATTCGTTATTCTCACATGCTTACATATTTCACTTCTTTTTATTTGTCTTATTTTAAGCCTTGATGGTCTCGAGTACAATATTGCCCTATGTTTATTTGTCTTATTTTAAGCCTTGATGGTCTCGAGTACCTTGATGGTCTCGAGTACAATATCGAGTACAATATCGAGTACACAATTGCCCTAGATGGAAGTTCATTTTGGTTATTGAGTACTTTATTGACGATGTGAACCTTAGACGCTTCTCGACAACTATTGAGCTAAATGTTTATTTTCCTTCTTTACGAGTATTGAGCTACATGACTGTAATTTTGGAGATGTTCATATGTGGTTGTCCATATTCTTCTAACTTATAAATCCTTCATGAGGTTGTAACTTGTATGTTGACAATATTGTAAACTTTCGTTAAAGATATTGGTGGAAATTTGGTTGATAAGATGTGTATTGTTTATTTGGTTGATAAATGTTTATCCTATTTATGTTAATATGATTGTTGGACCAAAATACAGGAGCAATTTATAGGTAAACAATTAAACTACAAGTTTTTTTTTTTAAGAAAAAGAAAATTCACAAATTGACTTGACAAGTTAAATGCATCAAGATATAGATATATTTGACAAGTAGAAGATGTCAAGAAGTTTTGCATTTAACACTTCATTTTCTCAAGAACACCTATATTCTTGACATTTTTTGCTTATCAAGTAACGTATATCTTGATATTTCTAATATATAAAGTAAAAAATATCTTTACGTTTTTCATTGTAAAGAATGTTCATATTCTTAACATTCCAAACATGTCAAGTGTCAATATTCTTGATGTAAACATGTCAAGTGTCAATATTCTTGATGTTTTTATCTTGTTAAGAACCTCTATATTCTAGTGTTGGGATTGGTGTCCTAATTCTCCCGGTTGTCTCATAGTTTGTAAACATTTTGTACACAATGTTATTAATAAAATAAATGTTATTTTATATGCATTTACTCAAATCCAATAAACTAAGATCCATGGTTATTTCATGTAACTTAAGCATGTATGTAAGACATATAAGCGGATCTTGCCTTAAGTGATAACCTAAATGGTTTGTAGTATAAGGATAAAGAAGGGATACCTTATCCTTGTTAAACTACAGACACGTCCCACTTTGTAGATGTTACAAGTGTTGTAAAGTGCTACAAATGATCTGATCATAACCATTCATGTGGAGACATGCGAGCGGGGGTAACCTATACAAAGAGTTTGTATAAGATGGGACCATGAAATGATTAGTCTCTTTATATAACGCCACTGGTAATTGAGACTTACATTTCACTAAAATGACCATAGGTGACATGGCCTTAATTCTGAGTGAGTTGGGAACTCGTGCCTATTAATTGCAAGTGAGAGGTTAATTTTAGTTTTGAATAACTGAAAGATAAAATGAAAAGAATTTTCATTTTATGAATGATCGCTTCATTAATTGCATCACTAATCGTTTGCTCACGAGAGACTACACGATAGCCCTCACGAGAGACTAAACGATCGAGCGAGATTTGCTACATGATTGGCTCTAAATGATTGAGCGAGAGACTAAATGATTAAGTAAGATTTGCTAAACGATCGGCTAGATGATTGCTCACAAGAGTGAGATATTACTAGAAGATTCTCACAAGCACGAGAGATTACTAGACGATCAAGTACTCTCAGTCTATGCGATAGAAAAAACCTTTCTTCTACTTACTCGATCGTGTAGTTCAATCATTTTCTTCCTCCTTCCCTCTACAAAATTCACACAGAGCCCACACCTCCTGGATTCTCACTCCGAGAATATCAAGGTTGCCGAGTGGTAGTATCAAATGATTGCTGTTCTAGGAGCAGACTGTTCGTGATTGTAATGACGGCTAAAGGTCGGCTAGACGATTACTCACGAGAGCGAGATATTTTCAGACGATTGCTCACGAGAGAGAGAGATTTCCAAAAGAAGAATTCTTCAAAGTACGTCTCTCAATTCCTTTTGTATTTGATTAAGAAAGCATGCTATTATTTTCTTGAAGATGCATAACTATTCTTGTATGTTTGTGAATGCGTTTATTCTTTCACAATGTGCTTGGAAAGATCTTGCTTCTGCTCACTGGTTCTCTTCTATAAGAGTTCCTTCATCTAGACATTAGATATCTTGACATTTTTAGAAACGTCAAGAATAATGATACTTGACATTGCAAAAACGTCAAGAAAAACTATTTTTCTTATAGTGTGACTACATTACTTGTTATCTTACATTTGATTAAATAATCATTTAGTTTTTATTTTTATATTAAACATTTTAAATCAAACACATTCATCAACTTCAAAATTATCCTACATATTCAAACACAAACATAAATTATCCCAAACATTCAAAACTCCACATTTAAATTATAGACATTTAATATATATACCCATAAAATAATATCTATGATCTAAACGGCCCCTAAAGGATCGGCGATACAATAAAAGAGGAACATAGGTGCTATTAGCTGGCATGCTCTAGTCAAATAGACTCCCTCGAAAGAAGAAAGGCTAATTTATACAATGGCAAAAAAATGCACAATAGTTCGGGACTTGAGCCTTTGCGACATCTTCACGAGAGGTAATTGAACTTAGATATGAGGTTGCTGAACTTACTTCTCTTGTCAGACAAGTTGTTCTTGTGAAGGCATAACCTTAAGAAACTGTTTCTAAGGTAAGCTTGTTAGGATTCATGTCTTAATCTCGTAGTTTTCGTAGTTTGGAAATTGTATATATGAATTATTTATTTAACAAAAGAAAGAGTTATTCTATATGACATTTAGATTACATTAACACGATCCAATAAAGTAAATTCAAGAGAACCTCGAAGCCATAAGAAAGCCAAACACATAAAAAGGAAGTATCACTTCATATGGGAGATTGTGCAACAAGGAGACATCATCATGATGAAGATAGCTTCGACGCACAACATTGTCGATCTATTTACAAAGGCACTCAAGGCTAAAATGTTCAAGGGTCATCAAGAGGGTCTATGTCTAGGGGATATGCATCACATTATCTAGGGCAAGTGGGAGATGTACTGGATATATAGTATGCTCTAGTTTATTGAATTTTACTTTCACATATTGTACATCTCACTAACTTTAGGAAAGCTCCTTAAACAGTGTTGGCCAAAAATAGCCACTCTGTAGGACCTTCGCGGCGGTCCGCTGCCCCCCAAAATGTCCTCCATAAGGGAAATCATGGCAAAGCTCCAGAATGTACTTGACTTCATGCTCAGGGACGCATCGACGTAAAATATGATCAGGTTCAAGTCGATACAGAAAGGGGTTGTCCCAGAAATAAAACTTGACATCATGTCTCAGCTTCTTCTTCTGTTGGTAAGTATAAACCTCTGGTACTTGGCCGCAAACGATGAAGTTCACAATGTTTGAATACCAGGGAACATTAATGCCTACCGATATCAGCAGCTCATAAGGGAATCTTTCTTCAATGTCTTTTTCTTTCTCCTGAACCTCGCAATTTTGCAATCTTGACAGATGATCCACGACTTGGTTCTTGGTGCCCTTCCTATCTTTGATTTCTAGGTCAAACTCTTATAGGAGCAACACCCATCGTATCATTATCGGTTTCATATCCTTCTTTGTCATAAGATACTTGATTGTAGAATGATCGGTATACACCACAACGTTTGTACCGATTAAGTACTGTCGGAATTTCTCCAGTGCAAATACCACTGCGAGCATTTCTTTTTCTATGGTTGTATGATTCTCTTGCACATCATTCAAAATTTTACTAGCGTAATAGATATGATGCAATACCTTGTCCTTGCACAGACTCAAAACTGTGCCCACTGCATATTCGCTAGCATCACACATCAACGCAAATGGTTGCGTCCAATCCGGCGCAATCAAAATGGGTGCAGTGATGAACGCATTCTTCAGAGTGTGGAATGCTACAGTGCACGCATCATCAAAATCATATTCGTGGTAAGCTTCAAGGAGTGCGCTTAGGGGCCTTGCGATCTGGGAAAAGTTACAGATAAATCTTCGATAGAACCCCACATGTCCCAGAAAACTCCTAAGCATTTTCACGTTCACTGGTAGGGTAGCTTGGAAATTGTGTCGATTTTCGCCTGATCAACTTCCAATCCTGCCTTCTATATTTTATGACCCAATACAATACCTTCTTCCACCATAAAGTGGCATTTCTCCCAGTTCAGAACAAGATTAGTTTCCACACAACTCTTCAAGACTTTCTCAAGGTTAGATAAACAGGAGTCATAATTATTGCCGAAAACTAAAAAATCATCCATAAATACCTCGATTGACACCTCCAAGAAATCTGAAAATATCGCCATCATACATCGTTGGAAAGTACATGGCGCATTGCAGAGTCCAAACGGCATGCGACAGAATGCAAACGTGCCAAATGGGCACGTGAAGGTTGTCTTATCTTGATCCTCCAGCGCAATTGCAATTTGGTTGTTCCCTGAGTAATCGTCAAGAAAATAGAAGAATTCATTCCCAGCAAGTCGGTCCAACATCTGATCAATAAACGGTAGTGGGAAGTGGTCCTTTTTAGTGGCCAAATTTAATTTGCAGTAATTCATACAGATTCTCCACCCTGTAGTTGTCCTTGTGGGAATTAATTCATTCTTGTCATTAGTGACGACTTTCATTCCCCCTTTCTTTGGAACGCACTGCACTGGGCTCACCCAGCAGCTCTCTGATATAGGGTAAATGACGCCTGCATCCAGCCACTTCACTATTTCTTTCTTCATAACCTCCCTCATGGTAGGGTTCAAACGACATTGCCTTTCTATCGATCTCGTTTTTCCTTCTTTCAGACAAATCCTTTGCATGCAATACGAGGGACTGATTCCTCGAATGTCTTCCAAAGTCCATCCTAAAGCCTTTGCATTGTTTTTTAGGATCTGAATGAGTGCATCCTTCTTCTCTTTACTCAGTGAGGCAGATATAATAACTGGTAAAGTGTTATTACCTCCTAAGTAAGCGTATTTGAGGTGCACAGGCAATGACTTCAACTTTAACACAGGTGGTTCTTCCACGGATGGCTTGGTGTGTTGCGATGTTCGTTCAGATAACATGAGTGTTTCAAAATTTGATTCAACTTTTATTGTGGCGCAATCCTCCTCCCTCATTGCGCCGATTCCATAATCTTCTTCCTCCAACTCTTCTAGGGGTTTGTGCCAAGGTTCTTCCAACAATTCCTCAACATATTGACAATTCTCCATATCACTCGGGTATTTCAACGCACTGAGAACGTTGAACTTCACTTGCTGATCGTCAACCCTGATGGTCAGTTCTTCTTTTTGTACATCGATCAGTGCTCGCCCTGTTGTAAGAAATGGGCGACCCAAGATGATAGGCACCTCTCTGTCTACTTCATAGTCTAATATGATAAAGTCAGTAGGGAAGATGAACTTATCTATTTGCATGAGTACATCCTCTATCTTGCCCTCAGGATACGTTATCGATCTATCAGCCATCTGTAATGTAATTGTGGTTGGTCTTGCATTGCTGATATTGAGCTTCTTGAAGATCGACACGGGCATTAAGTTTATACTCGCCCTTAAATCGCACAGCGCATTTCCGACCTTCTTCCTTCCTATTGAGTACGACAATGTAAAACTCCCAGGATCTTTCATTTTGGTGGGGATTTTGTTCTGAAACAGCACACTGCACTCATATGTTAATGCAACTGTTTCATTTTCCCCGATCTTTCTTTTGTTAGAAAGTATATCCTTGAGGAATTTCACACAGCTCGGCATCTGTTCCAAAGCTTCTATTAAGGGAATGTTAATGTGTAATTGTCGGAGGACAACCAGGAACCTCTGAAATTGCTTACTATCATCTTTCTTCTTCAGCCTAGAAGGGAAAGGTGGAGGATCCCACCATACTTCTTGTTTAGTTGGTTGTTCATTGAGGTCTTGTGCGTGCTGTATTTGAGTAACTAGAGGTTGCGTTGATTTAGAATTCAAGTCTTGTTGAGATTCATCTCTTGCAGATGTACTTACTTCTGAACTGATAATTTTGTCATTACTGGTTGATTGGCCATCATTGACAGTTAGATCTACTGGTCTTGTTGTTGAATCTGGTACTGGTGGCACAGGAACTATTGTTTTACCACTTCTCAATGTCACTGCTTGACATTGCTCTTTACAACGTGGCCCCGATGCTTCTGAACTGCTAGGCAGTGTACCAGGCACTTTATTCTTCAACTCAATCACAAGCTGTTCAATCTGCTCTTCCAAATCTCTAAGGGAGGAAGCCTGTGATTGTCTAATTGCCTCGCTCTTCTTTATATAATGTTTCAATGACGGCTCCAAAGACGAGGTACTGCAAGAGGTATCAGATAAGAATGGTTGGTCATAGGGTTGTACACTTTGAAAATTACTTGGGCTATGGTCCGGATTAACGAAGACCAGAGGGTTTCCTCGATTCCCATGATAACAATTCTGATGAATACTATCACTTTGGCTCCCCTGGTTGTGATTCCCATCCCAACTGAAAGTTGGGTGATTCCGCCAACCAGGGTTCTAGGTGTTGCCAAACGGTTCATAGTAGACAGAGTATACAGATTGTTGTTTCCACAGGTAGACTTCTACTGGATGTCCCTCTCCACATTGAACGCAATTCATTGCGACCACGTGTGTCAACGCATTGACTTGCGCTGATCCTCTAGAGAGATGTCTTTGCTGATTAGCCATAGTCTGAAGAAGTGAGGTCATTGTGGTCATCTGATCCACCAGGGTGCTCATTGCATCAGTTGGTACAACGACACCTTCTACTCTTTCTTGCTCCAAACCTCTTTCCTCAAGCCCGGTGTCTAACCATTCAACTGAATTTTGTGAGATGCGATCTAAGATGCTCTTTGCTTCTGTATATGACCTGTCCATTAATCCTCATGCTGTGGTGGCATCAACAACTGCTTGCGTTTGTTGATCTAAGCCATTGTAAAAAGTCCCCATCAAATGTAATCGGGAATCCCGATATGCGGATAACTCTTCACCAATTGTTTGAAACACACCCAGGCGGTGCTTAAAGTTTCATAAACCTTTTGTTCAAAATTTAACACATCCCTCCGTCTCCTTGCGTTGACGGCTGGAGGGAAGAATTTGTTCATGAACCTTTCGACCAACTGGTCCCACTTTATTGTTATGGCAGCTCCTGAAATGGTGAAGTAAATATTCATTATGTTACGCAATCAATCTCGTCAGAAATGCACAATGGTCAGTTGTACACGCGTCAAAATCCTCTGCAATTGCGTTGCTCTTTACATCTTCGATCGTTTGCCCGCATGCGGTGTTTTTTTTTATTACCGCATGCGGTTGAGATTGCGTTGATCGCTTCACTCTTGATCAATTGTCACATGCGCCTTCATTGCATTGATCGTCTATTCATTTCTGAATGATGGGCGCAATGCGACGTAGATGCATTGTTCATTTTATCTTGAGCCATGAACACATGCGGTGACTTGATTTCATGCAAAACAGACTTAAAATATTCTATTTTACAATCGTAATGGTGTTAGTGGGTGTATTGACAAAAATTTATAATTCTTGCATTTCTTAGCTAATTTCTATACAATTGATGCAACTTTTCTTCCTTTTGGCCGCAATATCTAAATAAAATAGTATAAATAACTTGTATTTCTACAAGTTATCAATGACCATGTACTCATATAGAATTTTGAGTAAGTTATGACCCTGTTCATGAGGTTTGTTCTTTGCTTTATATGGGTGAGGGTGACTCTAGTTGTCGACTCAATATTGTTGGATTTAATGTCCTAAATCTTCTTCCTCTTGTAGATTGTAATTTTGTAAATCCAAATTATTTATTTAATAAAATAATAATTATTTATTTAACTTTTAGATAATGTTAACTCAATTCGATAAACTAAGATCCAAGGTCATTTTATTGAACTTAAGTATTATATGGTAGACATATGAGTGGATCGTGTTCATGTGATGACCTAAAAGGTTTGAAGTATATGGTTAAGGTTGGGTGCCTTAACCTAGAGACACTATGGATATGACCCACTTTGTAATTGTTACATGAGTTGTAAGTGTTACAAACATTATGATCCATGTTGTTCATGTGGAGACATGTGAGTAGGAGTATCCTATATAAAGAGTTTATATAAGAATGGACCACGAAATGATTGGTTTCTTAGTATAACACCATTGCTTGAAGACACTAAATTTTCACTATGAGACCATAGGTAACTTGATCTTAACTCTGAGTGATTTGTGAACTCTTATCAATTGGAGGCAATCTTTTGAATGACTCAATATACTTACCATTTTGGGGTTTTTTTCGAGTTGGGAGCTAGGAATACAATTACACAAGATGGAATTCACTCCTTCCCATAGAAAGGGAAAGTAGATAAATTGCTCCCTTAATGGTTGATTCTGGCTCTTGAACAATGAGACCTCACCCTCTCATTGGCTTGAGAGGGTTAGTTTATAGTTGAACTATAAATTGTTTATTCATTAGAGGAACCAATGATATTTAAGGAGTTAGATATAACTATAGGGATAAAATGGTAATTTTGGCCCAACTATAGTTACGAGAAATTTGTGAAAGATCAACTTACTATTGATTGGTTATATCCAATGAACACAAAAATATATCTACAATGCGAAGATTGCACCTGTCGATCTTTAGTAGAGTGACTGACAATAAATGAATGTTGATTAATCAAACTAAAAAGTTTTGTTGGTTAATCTTGAATCATTGGAGTTTCTAATCTGTACGTCCAATTGGTTTCTTTGTTAGCTCACTAAGGATAGAAACAAGGAATACTTGTTTTTTGGATTAATTAAAATTGTTAAAATTATTTATGGAAAATTAAGTAATTAATTATATTAATATGATAATATAATGTATAATGTATGTTGATACATTATAATATAGTTAATGATAAATATGTTTTATAATTAAAACTATATAATATGTGATTGAGATATCTGGATAAAATTCAAATATTTTAAATACGTTTTAAACTATAGAATAATATTTAATATTAATTTTATTCATATTAAAACTATAGGTTAAAAGAGGAGGTTACATTATAATATGACTATAAGATTGTCATTAAGGGTTAGTTAACCATATTACAAAAAAAGTAAATAACAACACATAGTAAAAACGTGAAGGAGAAGGGAATTAACGTAACTCCCTCCTCCGCCCCCTCTCATTCCTCCTCTATGTAAAACATAGTATGTAAGATAGAAAAGAACATCTCTCTGCAATTAGTTATCTCTCTCGCACTCTCACATTCTTGCACTAAAATTTCAGAGAAGAAAAATTTCCTCTCCAAAAATCTATTTGAAGCCCACACTTCAATTCCTTGTGTCGTGAGAATAACAAGGACTCCAATTGGTTCACTTATTGGTGGAAAATTTCTTGGGATTTCAAAGTAACTTTGTTCATCACCTTGGAGGAATTGCTTAAAGCTTTTGGTTCTACAAAGGTACTTTTTCATAATCTCTTATTTTTCTAGATTGAAAAATCTCTATGCTTAACCTAATGTATGTTTCTGTAAAAGTCACTTTTGATTTTCCAAATTCCAATTAGAAGACAGAACGATCAATCGCTTCCATATTGAGATTCAATCCTTTCAATTAGTATCAAAGCCAGGGCCTTTATCTTTATTTTTGTTTAGGGATATCAATTTTGATATTTGGTGGGTATTTTACGTATTGAATTCATGTGATGAATGTTGTAGTTCTTATGGGTTTTTGACCTAATGGATGTTTGAAATATTTGGTATATAGATTCATTTGCTTGTTTATTCAATCAATTGCAAGAGCCCGCATGTTTCTGGCATTTCATTTTAAGCAATTAAGTTTTTATTTAAAGTTTGGGTCGTTCGTGGTTAACGTTGCTCTGAAGAACGTTGAAAAACAGAGGAGATTGATTTGTAGAATCAAGCTTTCTAGTTTGCAGCGTTGCAATGTTGCAACCCTAGCATTGCAATGCAACAACGCAAGATGGACGTGTTTTCTTTCGGTAGCATCATGACACTACGCCCGTTCAAGGCTAACGTGCATGCAAGTTGAAGGTCGTCAGTTCGATTCCAAGCTATCATTTTTCCTCCAGTTTTTATTGTATTTTATTTGTTTATAATTAAATTAATGTAGATCAATTATATTAATTTAGTTATTTTATTAAAGTGCCAAATATCGATATATGAATTCCTTTTATATAGTTTAATGTGAATGTAATGTATATTTAAATTATATAATTTATATGTTGCATATTGTATGCCATATAGATTTAAAACCCCCCTATAAATTGAGCATAATCATCGTCATATTTAAATATAAATTTTATAATTAATGTTTAGGTTATTCCTAAAGTATGCACATGTCTAAGGACGATTCTGTCTAGGCTGGGTATTTAAGCTGATAGAAATGGAACACCCTTATATGGGAAGTGACCTGAAAGGTGAGTTGGACAAATATTTGTAAGTATGCAATAAATAATTTGATTTATTAAAACTTTTAATAAATCCAATTATATATTGTCCTACTGTTCCATATAAACGTTATATTGAGAAAATTAATTATGACTTAGTTAAATTAATTGGTTGAATTTATCAGAGTTCATAAACCTTAGGTTCTAAAACACTTAGTAGGAGGAAAAAGAGATATATTTGATATGTCAATTTTTCCACTCACTTTCTCCCTAAAAGTTCACATTATGAGATCCATGCTCGGCCTCATGGTACCTTAGATGCACCTTCCCTTAGAAAGTGGGAGAAGGACGTGTGTGGAGAGGGTGTTTATAGTAAGTGGAAGAAGGACGTGTATCAACATATCCTACAGTCTCCTTCATTGGTTTGTAAGTTTTTCCATGCTCGACCTCATGGTGCCCTCGAAGTGTCTCTCTTTGGAAGGTGTTTGCATAGAAAGGGATAGAGTGAACTCCAATAATGTATAAGAATGCTACAATTAATTGCACCAATTATGTTCTTCCCTGAGGAAGGTTAATTGGGGCAAAGCTATAGGGGTGAAACTGAAGGGTTACACTAATGAGAAAACATTAAAGATTACCAAATCAATGGTAATTAAATGTAATAGGAATAAGAGTCATTCTGGTATAAGATTTAATCGAGAATGTCTCAATTCAGTGGATGAATAATTGTACACCCTGAGGTGGCATTTAATCTAAATCATTTAAATATCAATGCAAAATTAAAGGTTTTAGGGTTCATCTAATATAGATAATCAACATCTTCTAAATCATGACTAGCGCTATTATTTCTTTGCTTGGCACCGATAGATTAAAAGGGGAAAATTATGCAACCTGGACAAATACAATTAACACTGTCTTGGTCATTAATGACCTCAAATTCACCCTAATGGAAGAATTTCCTCCAGTTCCTTGACTCGCTGCTTCACGAAACATTCGTGAAGCCTATGACAGATGGTCTAAGGCCAACGATAAGCCCATGGTCTATATTTTGGCAAGCTTAACTGAAGTCTTGACTAAAAAGCATGATCATTACACACGAGATCATGGAGTCATTGCGTGGGATGTTTATTGAAAAAAAAAACATAATATGTTTATCAATTTACAAACTACGAGTTTTAGGACATAAAATCCAACGAACTCCCACTTGGACTAGAACTCCTAATGGAATATAACAATGTTGAATTTAAGTGAGGAAAAGAAATATATAAGTGCAATAAACATATGAATACAATAAACTAGGGCATATACCCAAAAGTTCTCCCATTTGTCCTAGTTTACAAACTTCGTAGACCTAGACTCTGTAGGTGACCTTGAAACACTTTAACCGTGAGGGCCTTTTTAAAAGAATCAGCAATGTTTGTAACCATATTTTATAAGGGACCTAGACTCTGTAGACCTAGACTCTGTAGGTGACCTTGAAACACTTCAGCAATGTAGACCTAGACTCTGTAGGTGACCTTGAAACACTTTAACTGTCAACTTAAGTACTCCCAGCCTTAGACATGTTTATGAACCGATATGAGTTTGTAACCATATTTTATAAGGGACCAATCTATTTTAACGATTAAAAGTAGTTGTTAACCTAAGTGAGCATGCAGTTGTTCTTTGTTATGGATTTAAACGTCTAACCAATTTTATAACAACTTACAAAATTTAGACATGCTTAAACATCCACAACATTCAACAAAGGTATCTAATATAACTATTATATTAAACATAACCCTAACATGCATACTATATATTATAACAATTATAACATACTGTCAATGCATGTAATATGCTTCCTACGGTGGGGTTTTAAATGTACATGGCATACTATATGCATATACATGAAGTTATTTAATTATCACATACATCTCATGCATAAAAAATTAAATACTAACTGTTATGGTTTTTGTTTGGCATAAAAAAGAAAACAGATACCTAACTACTACAAACAGCTTCAAAAGCATCTTTGAACCTCTCGAGCTATTCCAAACCAAACCCAAAACAATTTGAACCGAGTTGGACGGGTCTAAACTGAACCAACAAAGCCTGAATCGGACCAACCACAACCATTTGAGGCTGAACTGGATTGGACCTTGAGTAAACCGGTCGAATCGGCTGCTTTCGGTCCATCCTCAATATGTTGCTAAGGCCAATCGTGTAACGTCTGGATGTAATTTTCTAGTGTCATCGCCTGGAGTTGCGAGGAAGTACACGATTGCATAGTGTTTCCTGAAATGTGAACGATCATTTAGCTCTATCGCATAGGACTAGACGATCATTTAGTCCCATCGCAATGCAATCATTTATCTCCATCGCATAGTACTAAACGATCACATAACACCATCGCCCAACGCATTCAAGTCGTCGTTTAGTATTCGTCCACAACTAAACGATCGCATAGCTCCATCGTATAGAACATCATTGCATCGTATAGCATTTATTTACACGATCGCTTAGCTTCGCGACCAAATGAACGCTTAGTGCTATCGCATAGCATTCCATCACATCATTTAGCGTGCATCATTGTTGAATGATCGTATAGTGCCATCGTTTAGCAAATCAACGAATCGTCTAGTTCCCACAAAAAAAAAACTAAACGATCGTGTAATGCTATCGTATAGCAAATGAACACATCGCTTAGCTCTTGCAGGTACACGATCGTTTAGCGATCAACATCACAATGACTAGCGCATATTACTAAACGATCATCTAGCTTTTCTTCACATTGTGTAACGTCTGGAGCTAAACCATCATTTAGCAACTGGACCTCAGCAATAGATTTAAGCAGAAGCTGAAAAAACTCGAACAGTAGCTCGACCTCCTTTGCTTGTTTCTTCAATTACATCTTAATTTCAACTCTAATGACTCCAAATAAATTATAGACTCTTGATAACACATAAATGCTCACCAAACAAGAGTCAATTACAAATTTAATTGAGAAATTAAAGAGAATTAAAATGCCAAAACAAAGAAAACCATAGCAGTGCATCAGTTTCATATATCTCGTGAAAAAACACCCACCTTGCCAGTGATGCTCTGATACCAATTGAAATAGTAAAACAACATGCAGTGGAAGCATCAAGAATCCATAAGCTTTCTAATTCACTGATTTTAATAAAAACTAAAGCTTGCTCTTCACAGAAAGTGGGTTTTATGAACATACCTTTGATGAACTCTCCAAGAAAATGTATGTTCCGCTGTTGTCTTCTCTTGTTATCAACGTGAACCACCTCAAAGCCTTCCCTACTATGTTCTTGGAGCTTTAGGTAGTTTTGTGCGACTCAAGAATAGCTTAAAGATGTGGAAAGACCAGAGAAACTCACAGCAGCAGAACTGAAGAAGACACCTTCTTCTTCAGAGAAAATTCTTTCGAAATTCTGTGATTATCCTTTCCTCTCCAATAACTCCAATCTTCTTTATACACTAGGATGAATATGCAAAGAGATGGAGTGCATGGTTTGTGTTTGAGCATAAAGATGATGTAATGGAAAATACTGATTTTTCATTTTTGTGCAACATGCAAAACGATTTATTCATTTTCTTCTTAAAAAAAAGATATTAAATAATTTTAATTCAAAATTTAATTTTCTTGAATTAATTTCATAAATTAATTTAAAAAATAAATTAATTTAATATCAAATATTAAATTAATTTTTGCACAATAATCATCTTTATATATCTAAATAATATTTAAATATTTATTCTCTTGTTACGTTTAATTTAAACGTGTCAAATTAATCTCTCAAGCTACCTTAAAGCTTATCCATTTACGAGCTAGTGGGGGGACCTCGCGGACTTACAGATCATGGGCTCCAACGATTCGAGATTAATCGGCTAAACTCATTAGTCTAATCTAACCCTCATTTTTTAACTAATGGAACACTCTACTATAGCCCATAGTTGAACTCCCCTCACTGTAGATATATTATGTCTACTTAATAACCATAATCAATAAGTCGATCCTTCACTGGTTCTTCGTAATCACAGCTAGGGAAAAAATACCGTTTTAACCTTGAGACTACATCTTGTTCCTTAAGTTTCTACTGATCCTCGAATGAACAATTCTGATTCATAATCTCTATAAATCAAATCCTTTCTCTATCATGAGAAGGCGAGGCCCCGATTGTTCAAGACCTGGTGTCAGTACTTAAGAGAACAACGTATTCGCTAACCCTAAATAGGGTAGGAGTGAATTCCATCTTGGAAGACTATGTCCCCAACTATTCATCCGGTCTTATCCCCAAAATGGTAAGCTTATTGAGCAGTGCTGTTGGACTACTCTCACCGTTTGCATATCGAAGGACAATCTCGAACAAAAAGGAGTTCATAGCTAGCTCAAGATTAAGATCGAGTTAACCTAGCTTATATAATAAATGAAAGAGTCAGTTTTAACAGTAAACAGTCGTTATAAAGAAAAGTGACTATTTTCATGGTCCAGTCTATATGAAAAGTCATTGCATAGGATGCCCCCACTCCCATGTCTCAACATGAACGATTTGTGGATGACATCGTTTGTACCACCTTAGAACTTCTTATAACAACTACAGAGTGGGCCGCATCCAATAGTGTTACCAAGATGAGATACCCAATTTCATCCATATACTTATTAGACCATTTAGGCTATATACTGTCAACTTGATCCTGTTTATGTCACTACATAAAGTTACAACATTCAGACTATAGCCAAGGATGCATTTATTGGATTTTCATAATAAGATGCAAAATCATATTAAGATGCAAAATCACATTGTTATTGACTAAATAGAATGTTTAACACGAACTATGAGTTCTAGGACATTCCCAACATTCCCAATGCCATGACTCACCTTATGGTGGACATTTTGGCGGTCAACGCACTACAACAAAAGTGTTACAAATCCAGTATTTTTGGCCAACTCTATTCAAGGATGCGCGAGACAATTCTATGAGATGCGACAAGTGCCAATGAACAGGAAACATTTCATGGAAGAATGCGACCGATGAATATTATATTGAAATTGGAGCTCTTCAACGTGTGGGGCATAGACTTCATGGCACCATTTCCACCATCAAATGGTCACAAGTACATTTTGTTCGCCGTCGATTATGTCTCAAAATGGGTCGAAGCGGTATCATGCATCACAAGTGATGCGACTACAGCCTCCAGATTCTTGCGAAGAAACATCTTCACTCGTTTTGGCATCCCACGTGCCATAATAAGTGATGAAAGCTCCCATTTTGTCAATGGCGTCATCAACAAACTGCTGCTCAAGTACAATATCCACCATAAGGTCGCCACCGCATATCATCCACAGACAAACGGCCAAGCCGAGGTGTCTAATAGAGAAATCAAACTTATCCTAGAAAAGGTGGTGAATCCTTCACGCAAAGATTGGGCCATGAAGCTTGATGATGCCTTGTGGGCTGACAAACATAAAATGATGCAATGATTCTAAATAAGCATATGGATAGTGACGAATGATGAATGATGGACCATACAAGCTCATGCTGCCATAAACTTGATGATTTGAAAGATGGACATGGAATGTGGATGTTGTGTTGTGCTTATTCAGACTTAATGTCATACTATTTCTAGATGTATGCATTATTAATGGAATGCTTGTAGTATGTTATTTGTTGTCACAAGTTTCCTTGTGTTGAAACCAAGTATAATTCCACTGCATGTTTCTCAAGTGATCTGAGGTCGAACACAGGGATTTCTTAGTTAATGCATTATGTTCGTGAAATATGCGACTGGGGGTTTTTCAATTAATAAAAGATTGGTTTATATAGGTATTTAAAGTTGAGGTAAGGTAAAATTGTGTGGTAAAGTAAAGTTGCGAAAATAAAATAAAGTGCAATAAAAGTAAATCTAAGCTATTATGATACAAGATACAGGATACTGATACATGATTCTGAGTTTGAGACTGACTGTGAAGGTTATACAAAGGGTCGTGTTATGCGGTGGCAAGTCTTTATGTATGAAACAGAAATAGAAAGGGTAATTAATATAAGCATCGCAAGTTCATTAATTGCGTTAAAGACATAACCGCGGTTCCGTTTTCCCTTGGCGTACACCTCCGGTGATTGGTCGTGTTCCCACATCTCTGTGGTGAAACAGAGATGAACGTAATGAATGCAAGGTTGCATCCATCTCTGGAAGTACTTCTCGCTTTAGTTAACGAATTCTTCCAACCTTCTCTCGATAGGAGGAATGGCATCTTCACTTCTGCTCTCACAGGTGAAGATGTCGTCTAGCATGCTTTAGCTAAACATATTTATTTCCTTAACACAGATTAATTTACTTGTTAGATTCATGCTAATTACCAAGGGATTCAGAAAACATCGTGGAGGAAGTGATTCATGGAGGAACATAAATAGGCATAAGAATGGAGATGGAAATAATCATGACATTTAATACTAATATTTAGCGTCTAATACATAGTGTGAATGATAGAGATTAAGAAGATGAATACAATTGATGATAAAGAGATAGAAACAAATATAGAAGAGTGCCAACGTCTTGACACAGATCTGGACGGTGGAATTGCTTGCCGGCGGATGGAGTGGATGAAGAGAAAAGCTTCCCTCTCAGGCTTGCTCGTCCGGTAGAAGTGGCCTTGGTACAGAGCTTCAATGGTGGGGATTGAAAGGATTTTCCCTGAGACTTACCTCTCGGCCTTGTCTCTTAAATCTTCCCGGATCTTCTTCGATCAAGCTCTTCAGACCAGTCTCTCTCTCAATATACAAATATCAAAATATGCCCATATGAAGTATATTTTCCAATAGAATTTCAAAGGCTATTTATAGGCTCAGCTTTGACTCTCTGCAGTGTGGACCCCACTTTATTGTTATGGCAATTCCGGAAACGGTGGAGTGAATATTCCTTCTGTTACGCGATCAATCCCGTCAGAAATGCACAACGGTCAGCTGTACACGTGTCAGGATCCTCCGCAATTGCGTCACTCTTTTGCATCTTCGATCGTTTCCTGCATGTGGTTTTTTTTTTATTACAACATGCAGTTGAAGTTGCGGTAATCGCTTAGCTCTTGATCGATTTTCGCATGTGCTGCCATTGCGTTGATCGTCTATTCATTTCTGAATGATTGGTGCAATGTGACCTAGATGCATTGTTCTTTTTTTCTTGAGCCATGAACGCATGCGGTGACTTGATTTCTTGCAAAACAGAATTGAAGTATTCTTTTCTACCATCGCAATAGTGTCAGTGTGTGTATTGATGACAATTTATAATTCTTGCATTTCTTAGCTAATTTTTCTATAATTGACGCAACTTTCCTTTCTTTTAACCGCAATATCTAAATAAAGTAGTATAAATAACTAATATTTCTATAAGTTATCATGGGCCTATAAGACCGCCTATAAAACACCTATAGGCATGTCCCTGTTTGTGCTGGTGTTTGGAAAGGCATGTCACTTACCGCTGGAATTAGAGCACAAGGCACTCTGGGCAGTGAAGAAGCTCAATTTTGATTTGAATATTGCAGGGGCAGAAAGACAAATGGAGAATTCAAGCATATGAAAATGCCAAGATCTACAAGGAACATGCAAAGCGTTGGCATGACAAATGATTATGCGAAAAGAATCTCCAGGTTGGACAGAAGGTCTTGTTATCCATCTCTAGTCTACGACTCTTTCCCGGAAAATTAAAGTCACAATAGTCCGGACCCTTTATAATTAAAGAAGTATTCCTACATGGTGCAGTCGAATTAACCAATGAAGAAGGGACTAACACATTCAAGGTCAACGGGCAAAGAGTCAAGATGTATCACGGAGGAGACTTTCATCGTGAAAAAACCTTTGTGAGCAATCCTGACTGAAGAAGAATTGAGTAGTCCCTGCGCTAATATGCGATAAAAACTCATTAGGGACGCAATTTTTTGAAGTATCCTTTTGATATCTTTATTTCATGAACTTACTTTATCTTTTTGTGTAACCACTACTCTTTTGAATTTCGAACTCTGTCTTTCATACTTTGTACCCTCTTAGTTTTAAGCAATGATCATAGTGAACGATTGTGGTGGAGCTAGCAATCACCTAAAAACACGCAACCAGTTCGATCAGCCCATCACAATCGAGGAATTGGCCCAAAGCAAATGCGGGCAACAAAGAAAATTTGGGATTTGACTCTTCTATTCCAATTTTTTCACTTCTCGCATCTCATTTTAATATTGCTAAATTTTATTATCGCATCCTCTTTAGTTTGGCGCAATCATTAAATTTTGATTACTTTATTTAGCCACCGCTTGCTTCCCCGTACCAATTATGATTTCAATGATGAAACTCATGCCTTTATTTCTCATCGCATGTACTACAATCAACTTAATTTTAGGATAGTCAATTCATGAAACATTTCTAGAAGTTAGGGGTCCACCAGCTTTCTTTCAAAACGATTTTTACGAAATTTCCTACGAGCATCGCATGAGTTATTTCGTTTATCAGCAATGAGGACATTGATGTGTATAAATTTGGGGGTGTTAATATTTATTTTCAACCTTTCTACTTTTAGACATTTGAAAAAAAAATCATAACGTTGAGATCGGATCGTACTCGTAGTTGGATATTCGCATGACAACCATGGGGGTAAGCCAAAACGAAGGTGGAAATCGTGATCAACGCATAAATCAAGTGATCGCAACTCCGCTGCCCAGTAAAATGGGCATGAGTTTATACTGAGAAAGAGTGCCTTGTTCGTAGTTGGATGCTCACATGACACCCGTGGAGGCAAGCCAAAACGAAGGCTAGGCACTTTGATCAACACAAGGTCACAAAAAGAATATCAAAACCGCACAAGGATAAAAATCATTTGGAAACACCTGGCTGGAAAAAGTTTTGAAATAAATCATGCGATGTCCTGAAAACAAGTAAAGTCTTTTCGAAGGTTAAACTTGCAGTCCCTAAGTATTAGAAATATTTTAGGAAAAGACCAGGATAAGAATTAGGAAGATTTTGGTTCATAAAATTTGAATAAGGCACCTCGAGAAATCTAGGTAGGAAAAGGCGGTTGACTCTTTAAAGAAAATCTTTAGTTTATGCTTGAGGACAAGTATTGTTTTAAATTTGGCAGTGTGATAACGGGTAGAAATGCACGTTATTACAACGCAAATAAGTAAAACAATGAGGGAATGCGACGATAAAAATAAACAATATCATGTCCAAAAGTGTTAAACTGAGAAAATTGCGATCGCATGCTCCCATCACATAAAAGCGGTTAATTTACTTATTTTGTGTAGGAAAAATGCATTGGCGCAAGTAAAATTGCAATCCAAGGAATTAGGCATAGCAAGTAAATTGCAATCCAAGCAATTAGGCATAGCAAGTAAAATTGCAATCCAAGCAATTAGGCATCCACACGCATTGATAGATTGCAATCGTAAAGTCATGCAATCATCAAAAGTTGCTCAAGAAGGTAGCCGCATAAAGACTTCGCATCAAGGTGACAGCATAAGAAATCATGATGGGATGAAAAGCTGATGATAGTTGAATCCAAATTTAGTTGACAATCCGTTAAAGCCACACTGTAGCAAGTACACTTAACTTTAGGTGACCATTAATCGGCATATCAGAGCAAGAGATTTAATGACCGCCCATCATTGCAATTATTAGAGAGAAAGACTGCGTGACCTTAAGCTCTATAAATACTAGAGGCCACCACTGTAAAAGAGGTTAACAAATTAGATTGCCATATCGCCATATATAGAATAGAGCATAAGTTAGAGAGTCGTTATTCTGTTCATATTCATACTTATACTTAGAAGACGGAGACGAGTTAAGAGACAAAGAAGTCGAGAGATCATTCCCGGGAAGATCTAGAGATTGCTGGGAAGCGCTACACAGGGAGAGAGGGCCAGCATTTGCGAAAGAAAGAATATTCATCTGGACAGAGTTGGAGTAAAAAAGACAGTGTAAAAAGCCATGGGAAGCAAGACATTGCTACAAGGCTTCTTATCTCTACATTCCATTGCTATTCTGTATTCTACATTTTATTTATAGAAAATCGAAATCTTATTTCAACTTATGTTCAATCTCTCTATACTTCGCATGAGTAGCTCAATTTTCGAATGGGTTGAGAAGTACTTAGATAGCCTGACCCTTGATTTACACTTTATGCAATCATCTTGTCTTAGGTATGCATCATTCACCTTTTAGAGATACTTGAGAGAGTAGTCTAAAGAAAGAATCTAGACTTGAGAGAGTCGGACTAGAACCGCATAAGCAAGAGATAGAAACTTAGACATAAGTTCTATTGCTATTAACGCATCGCATGCACCCTAGAAATAAGATATGATAGTATGTGGTCACCTTGTGTATGTGTGCATCATTCATCATCGCATAGACAAGAATAGAGGCTTAGACATAAGTCCTATCGGCATTTTCGTATACATCGCATGCGTCCTAGAAATAAGAATTATGGCATTTGCATTGAGAGATGACATGTTGTTGTGTGTGTGTAGCATGATCGCATAACTTGAATGCAATCTTAGGAAGTATTAGCTAAACCCCTTCTCAACCCGTTCATCGCATACTCATTGTGATTCCCAATTTCATCCACTCTTTAATCGAACTCTGTCGCATAGGAATTATTCTTAAACAAAACACCATCCAACTTATTTCTTTTCACCACCGCAAGGGAATCAAATTTACTGTCACATATTTACTCAGTATTCCCAGTGTTCGACCCTGGACTTACCAGGAAACCTAGTGAGGCTAATACTTTGGTCTTATTAGGAAAACTTGCATGTGTAACGCATAACACATCACCGCAACTCATACCATAATCGCATCATCATTTACAATGCATCAAAATTTGAAGCTGAAATTTTGAGGTAAGATTCCTAAGAAAATTTTTCACAAGTTTATAGAAGGAAATTTCTTGAGATGAGATCTGGAATTCGAGTTATTAATTTTGCAAGTTGAATATGGAATTTCATGAACAAGCAAGCAGCTTGCTTGAGTTGAGTAAGCTGTCAGCTCGAAGGAAATGCTTAGACAGACCTAAGGCTAAGCTTTTCTGTGCATTGGACCTGCTGTGTAGGCTGAAGAGAGCTTGTAGTGGAGCCTTGGATGCATAAGCAGCCTTGAAGACGACCATGTGCAACTGTTAGGACACCTAGAGAGAAAAGTGTTGGTTGCATAAGTGGTGTTGCGTCTGTGAAGAGCGGATGGAAGCTTTGCATGAGCCAAATCTCAAAGAAATTCCTAAGTGTTAAGAGACACAACAAGGTGTATTGAGTGAAAGTCTTGAAAAGGGAAGGCTAAACGCAAAGCTTACTTAAGGGTTAGTCTTAAAAGGGAGACTTATGCTAGTAGCTAATATATGCTTTTGTGTCCACAGGATTGACACCAGTGATAGAAGCATATCGACCCTTAAGGAATAGTTCTAGAAGTTGTGAGTGACTAAATATTTACAATGTTTTAAAGAAACCATGTTTTAAAGAAATATTATTATCATGTTAGCTAGTTTTACAAAGTAAATTCCAAGCAAACCATGAGTTATGTTTTAAACGTATGCCATGTATGAAAGTTTATTGAAAAACTATTTATGTGTGTTTAATTACACAAAGCATGTGTTAGCATCTTTAAAGACATGTTTTCTATTTGTTATGTTTTACATGCTTTAAAGAGAAATTCGTTGTATGACGGTACTTAGTAATGGCCACGTGCACGTAGGGAGTTAAAGTCAAAGATTGAGCAAAAGGGTTCTCTCTTGACTTAGCAGTTGACGTTGGAATTTTACCACAGTAGGGTTATTCTCAACTAAGGAATAGTTTAAAGTTTTATGATGGAAATAGCTTTATATGCTTTATGCTTGGAAAATGTTTATATTGCAGTACAAGGTTACTGTAGAAATTTATATTTTAGTTTAATCTCTTTAATGAGACTTTTGCATGAGAACCAATTTTCTTTCTTAAGTCACTCAATGGGCTTGCAAGCTCACCTCGTTTTCAAATGTTTTTCTTTCCCCCAGGTAGTGGTCAAATCCTCAGAAGGTAGCTTTACATCTACTCTGCTACTCAAGGACAAAGTTATAGTAACCCGTCTGTTAGGTGGTTACTATAAATATTGTACACACGTTACAGTTGTTCATGTATGGACATAAGGTCTTGGGTATCGGGACATATAAAACTAGTAATGAAATCTCTGTAAATGTTTTTTGTTTAAACTTAAGGTTTTTAGCCATAGAGGCATCCGCTGTGTATAAGATTGCATGTTGGTATCAAATTATTTTTCGCTAGAGTTATTAGGTAGTAAGTGTCATAAAAAGGGTTGATAACTGTTGCAGTCATGTCCTTTCCTAGGCTCAGAGAGTAGCCTAGAAGGGGGTTTGGCAGTTTGGTATCAAAGCATAAGTTTCTAGGTTGGTTAAAGAGTTAGTTGATACCAGTTGGTATCAAAGCATGAGATTTTGGGTGAAAGAAAGAGTTCATGCATTAGATTAAGTCCCATAAGTAAGTCCCTAACATGTGTACTTGCTAATTAGGCAAAGATGTCAAGGAAAAGTGGCAGGCTAAGCAGATAGGTAAAGGAGAGGAATATTGACCTTACCAATAGAGGCCCTAAAGTTAGACAGGACCCAGATCCGAAGGGGAGGAAAGTTAGAGACCCAGTAGGGTAAGAAACGACTTCTAAAAATGAGTCGAGTACCCCACGGGTAGATATAGATCCCCAAATGGAGGATCGAGTATTTGATAGAATCGCCCAGAGATGGGCGGCAAGTGTAAGATCGATTCAGACCGATCCAGAGAAGAAATTCGGTGTCGAGAGGCTAAAAGCTTTAGGTGCCACGACGTTCGATGCAGGGAAGCTCTTCCTACCATCAAATCCATCCTATTCGGCAAGCAGATCTCCATCGAATCAGTGCCAAGACATTGGCACTTGTTTGAATCTGTTCTATCTCTTTCATCGTTTTATTTCACTGTTTCTTTACCTCTTCATTCTGTCTATTTTCGTTCACCCGTCAATCACATACTTCATGATGTCTTCTTAATTCCCTGATAGGAAATATGAATTAACCAAGTACTTAATCTCTGTTAAAGATATAAAATGTGTTTAGCTAAGGCATACTAGACGGCATCTTCACCTGTGAGAGCAGAAGTGAAGATGCCATTCCACCTATCGAAAGAAGGTCAGAAGAATGCGTTAACTAAAGCGAGTAGTACTTCCAGACATGGAAGCAAGGTTGCATTCATTACGTTAGTCTTTGTTTCATCACAGACATGTGGGAGAGCGGCCGGTCACTGAAAGGTGTACGCCAAAAGAAGAGCCGAACAAAATTTGTAGCTTCAAAGTAATTGAGAACCTGCGTTGTTATATTCTTTGTCTTTGTCTTTCTATTCTGTCCATAAGACTTGTCGTCGCATTCTACATTATTTGCATAACTTTCACAGCCAGCTTGACCCCAGCATCTTGTAACATGAAGCCTGTATCTTGTGTCATCTAGCTTAAGTTTATTGTATTTTTATTTTATTATCACACCTTTACTGCTTTCCTCTACTTTATTGCAATTTATATACCTATACAAACCAAACTTTTAAAGATTGAAAACCTGGTCGCATATATCATGAACATACCACAATAACCTAAATCAATCCCTGTGTTCGACCTCGGATCACACCAAGAAACTTGCGGTGGAATTACAGTTGGTTTCGTCGTAAGAAAACTTGTGACAACGCATGGCATACTATGTGAACATCCATAATTAACACATATCTAGCAGTAGTATCTCATCATTTCGAGCATAGAACATCATCAATCATACATCTCAGTGTTAGCATATATAAAACGATCAACAACGAGCCAGCGGGGTTTGAGTCGAAAGACGTCAAGTCCTTCAGCTGGATCGAGTGGTAGATCAGTAACAGGTTGTGCCAGCGAGTCAGTAGCTAGTACAGGAAGGAAACCACTGTGTGCAAACTATGGTAAGCACCATATTGATGTATGTTATGGCAGCAGAAATGTTTGTTATGTTTGTTTCCAGTGCGGACAAGCAGGGCACTTCAAGAAAGATTCTCCCTAGCTAGTTCATGGAGCACAAGGTGAACAGAGAGGTGTTACCTAGGTTGTAGACCAAACTAGAACGATCGGAGCCAGAGGCGAGGGATCCAATGCAGCTAAGCAGAAAGGGGTAGATGGACGACCCCAATAACAACAGTAACGGTAGCAGCAACAGAGTAGAGTGTATGCTGTGACACACCAAGAAGCAGAAGAGTCTCCAGATGTCGTAACTGGTACGATAACTTTATGTCATCAATCCAATTATTTGTTATTTGATCCTGGTGCTACGCACTCATTTATATCTAACATGTTTGCATTGCATATAGATAGAGTGCTTGAGCGTATGAATGAGGATTTGTTTATCTCTACACCTAGATATTTTAGTTGTACAT
Source organism: Benincasa hispida (assembly GCF_027475165.1). Taxonomy (NCBI): domain Eukaryota; kingdom Viridiplantae; phylum Streptophyta; class Magnoliopsida; order Cucurbitales; family Cucurbitaceae; genus Benincasa; species Benincasa hispida. Next base: position 58,700,385 of record NC_143478.1, read on the forward strand.
GAGTATTAAAGGAATTGTGAAGTAATTCTTGGGAATCAGAGTTTATGAGTTGACTTGATTCCACTAGATTTACAAGAGTTTGATGTTATCTTAGGCATGGATTTCCTAAGTAAACACTATGCCACTATGGATTGTTTTAAGAAAGAGATATTGTTTAGAAAACAAGGTGAAAAAGAGATAACCCTGGTAAGAAGTAAAAGAATACTTCCAGGAAGTTTAATTTCAGCAGTGAAGGCTAGGAAGCTACTGAGTAAAGGATGTGAAGCTTATTTAGCCTATGTGGCGGTTTCACAGTGATAATAAAAATTTGGAAGCATATAAGATGCATGTCTTAGGCTATGCGTATGTTCTCATGCGTCGGTGGTCATGCGTTGGAATGGAAAATATCCATTAATCTCGTATGCAATGACCATGTGTTCCTATCGTAAGTTTTATTGCCCTCTCGCCAAGTATAACGAGATCGCAAGTTTCTCGGGTGATTCAAGGTCGAACATGGGGACTTGTAGCTAAATGTCATGAAGTATTGTGTTTGCGGCGAAGAATAACAGAATATTGAGGGTTATGGGCTATGCACTACTCCTACTCCTAACTAACATATTAAGCAGTGGAAGTGTGACTGTGAGAGAGAGACATGGCAACTATTAATGCATAGTAAAATGCATGGGAAAATAGATAAAATGGTGAGGATGTCTTCACTGCAAAACTAAGCTTGACTTCAAGGGTAACCCCAGCCAACGCAAGCTATACGATATGCTATACACACTTGACGAAGCCAAATGCGATGTATATGTGATAGTATCGAGAGGCCTTATTTCTAAGTCTCTATTCCCACTCACGTGGTCTCACACATAAACAAGATGACTGCATACCCCCTTATCTTACTTCTAGACACATACGATGTAACCGTATACTTTCATATCCTATCCATAGTGTGCATACGTTGTGTAATAGCAAACAGAGCTTATTCCTAAGTCTCTATTCTTGCTTATACGATCCAAACTACTCTCTCGAGTCTAGATTTGGGTTTTAAACTACTCTCCCAAGTATGCTTAAATGATGAATGATGCGCTCATAAGACAAGGTAATCACATAAAACATGTTTGACATAAGATTATTCCTATCCCTAGGAACACTGTTTACTTTGCCTAATGCATTCAACTACTTACCCTTCCGAGCAGTTGGTCGCTACTGATTCTACTCATAGACAAGCATTGTGTCCGCTTATAGACAAGCATTGCTACAGCTTCACACTAGGCAAATAAGATATTCTCACAACACTCGCGCAACGCACACCTCTTGATGGTTTGCTACATGCTTCATATGTCTATGCCGCATGATTAAGTATGCGATACTCTAGCATTCTTACTTAGTGGTGCAATGAAAGTAAAGGATACTAAGGAAATGAAGATGGAGATGGAATCGAAGGAAAATATAGAAATGCATTGATCACAAAATGTATTAATCTCTTAAGCCACAATGTAATACAATACAAAGATAAAAGAGATAAAGAGGGCTAGATGGAAGCAATGTCTTGCTTCCATCAGATTTGTGTCAAGGCTGCCAGTGGTGCCATGGATGGGCGGTGGAGTATTCTCACTCGAGATCTAACTCCGATAAAGGCTCAAATCGTCACTCAGAATGGATGAAGGAATGAAGAACTCTCGAGAATATCTTCTCACGCTTTCGTCTGGATCATAAGGATCTGCCCGAAGGTAGAAACCTGGATGCCCTTCAGGCAGGGGACCTTGGATAATTTGAAGTCGTGCTCTAAAGCTTCTATTTATAGAGCTTGATTGCCGAAAGCATTAATGGACAAGCTCTGAATTTGACACTCGCGGTGCGATGGTTCTTTTCTGAATCTTTGCCACTCGCAGCGTGGTTTGTGAAATGTCAAACATCATCTTGTTGATAATTGCAATGTATGCATTCATGCCTACATTCCACCAACCATGCGATCGCCCTTCTATTATGATTATTACTCTGTAGCCACAACACCCATACGACTAACGTATGTGATCACCACATGCGATTGACTTCACGATTGCTTGGCTTTCGCGCATGTGATCGATTCCTGCATTTGCTACAAAAATAAACAATTGAACGCATAATAACGCATAAAAGTGGGTTAGGCGAGATTCTTAAAGCCGATCGACGCAAGCTCGTTTTCTCATGAATTCTTAGTATAATCGCCGCATATTCTACTTAAAAGCCCTCATAATTCTAAATAAAAGCCCTATAATGACGTACATTTCTGCCCGTTGCCTACACTTCAAATATTGTTTGCAGCTCGGTCGCACAAGCTACAATACTCCCAATGTAAAAAGGTTGCCTGCGAAAATATAAAACTCAACAAACTATTAGCTGCCAAGTCCCCGGCAATGGTGCCAAAAACTTGATGATAAAAATTTGGAAGCATCTATGATGCATGTCTTAGGTTATGCGTATGTTCTCATGCGTCAGTGGTCATGCATTGGAATGGAAAGTATGCGTTAATCTCGTATGCAATGACCATGCGTTCCTATCACAACTTTTCTTGCTCTCTTGCCAAGTATAACAAGATCGCAGGTTTCTCGGATGATCCGAAGTCAAACTCAAGGACTTGTAGCTAAATTTCATGAAGTAATGTGTTTGCGGTGAAGAATAAAAGAATGTTGAGGGTTATGGGCTAAGCACTACTCCTATACCTAATTAACAGATTAAGTAGTGGAAATGTGACTGTGAGAGATAGAGACACGGAAACTGTTAACGTGTAGTAAAATGCATGGTAAAATAGATAAAATGGCGAGAATGTCTTCACCGTGAAACTAAGCTTGACCGCAAGGGTAACCCCAGCCAATGTAAGCTATGCAATTATGCTATACACACTTGACGAAGACACATGTGATGTATATGTGATAGAGTCGAGAGGCCTTATTTCTAAGTCTCTATTCCCACTCATGTACTCTCACACATAAACAAGATGACCGCATACCACCTTATCCTACTTCTGGATGCATGTAATGTGACCGCATACTTGCATATCCTATCCATAGGGTGCATACGCTGTGTAATAGCAAACAGAGCTTATTCCTAAGTCTCCATTCTTGGTTATACGATCCAATCTGCTCTCTCAAGTCTAGATTTGGTTTTTAGACTATTCTCCCAAGTATGCCTAAATAATGAATGATGCGCTTATAAGACAAGGTAATCACATAAAACATGATTGAGATAATATTATTCTTATCCCTAGGAACACTGCTTACTTTGCCTAATACGTTCAACTACTTACCCTCCTGGGTAGTTGGTCGTTGTTGATTCTACTCATAGACAAGCATTCCATCCGCTTATAGACAAGCGTTGCTACAGTTTCACACTAGGCAAATAAGATTTTCTTATAACACTCGCGCAATGCACGCCTCTCGATGGTTTGCTACATCCTTCATATGTCTATGCCGCACGATTAAGTATGCGATACTTTAGCAGTCTTACTTAGTGATGCAATGAAAGTAAAGGATGCTAAGTAAATGAAGATGGAGATGGAATCGAAGGAAAATATAGAAATGCATTGATCACAAAATGTATTAATCTCTTAAGCCATAATGTAATACAATACAAAGATAGAAGAGATATGGAGGGCCAGATGGAAACAATGTCTAGTTTCCATCAGATGTGTGTCAAGGCTACCGGTGGTGCCATGGATGGGTGATGGAGTAGTCTCTCTTGAGATCTAGCTCCGGCAAAGGCTCCGGTCGTCACTCTGAATGGATGAAGGAATGAAGAACCCTCAAGAATATCTTCTCATGCTTTCGTCTGGATCACAAGGATCTGCCCAAAGGCAGAAACCTGGATGCCTTTCAGGTAAGGGACCTTGGATAATTTGAAGTTGTGCTCTGAGGCTTCTATCCATATACTTCAAATATTGTTTGCAACTCGGTCGCACAAGCTACAATACACCCAAGGTAAAAATGTTGCCTGCGAAAACACAAAACACAACAAACTGTTAGCTGCCAAGTCCCCAGCAGCGCCGCCAAAAACTTGATGATAAAAATTTGGAAGCATATAAGATGCATGTATTTGGCTATGCATATGTTCTCATGCGTCGATGGTCATGCGTTGGAATGGAAAGTAAGCATTAATCTTGTATGCAATGACCATGCGTTCCTATCACAAGTTTTCTTGCTCTCTCGCCAAGTATAACAAGATCCCAAGTTTCTCGGGTGATCTGAGGTTGAACTCAGGGACTTGTAGCTAAATGTCATGAAGTAATGTGTTTGCAGCGAAGAATAAAAGAATGTTGAGGGTCATGGGCTATGCATTACTCCTACTCCTAACTAACAGATTAAGTGATGCATTGTGAATGTGATGAAATAATAATGTATATTGCGATGGTGGTGTATGCGTTGTGCATTCAAGTTTTCCTAGCAAGATCCAAGTGTAAATCCTACTAGGTTTCCTGGTAACCCAAGGTCGAACACAGGGACTATGAAGACAGTATGGGATGGTGAATTCAGATTTCTTTGTGGTGACAAATAATATAATGAGTTGGTTGGTATGTTTGTTTAAGGTATATATTCTATGTGGCGGGCTTGAGAAAAGAGTTAATAACAACAAAAGTTACAATGAGTATGCGGAGGAACGTGTTGAGTGGGCACTTCCTGAGATTACGTTCAAGCTATGCGATCATGCTACACACATACAACAGCAATTCATCTTCCAATGCAATGTTATTTCTAAGTCTGCTCGATTGAGATGGAATCGAAGGAAAATATAGAAATGCATTGATCACAAAATGTATTAATCTCTTAAGACACAATGTAATACAATACAAAGATAAAAGAGATATGAAGGGCAAGATGGAAGCAATGTCTTGCTTCAATCAGATGTGTGTCAAAGCTGTGGGTGGTGCCATGGATGGGCGGTGGAGTAGTCTTTCTCAAAATCTAGCTCTAGTGAAGGCTCCGGTCGTCACTCAGGATGGATAAAGGAATGAAGAACTCTCAAGAATATCTTCTCACACTTTCGTCTGGATCACAAGGATCTGCCCGAAGGAAGAAACCTGGATGCCCATCAGGAAGGAGACCTTGGATAATTTGAAGTTATGCTCTAAGGCTTGTATTTATAGAGCTTGATCGCCGACAGCATTAATGGACCAGCTCTGAATCTGACACTCGCAGTGCGATGGTTCTTTTCTGAATCTCTGCCACCGCGACGTGGTTGCTGAAATGTCAACATCATCTTGTTGATAATCCCAATGTATGCGTTCATTCCTGCATTCCACCAACCTTGCGATCGTCTTTCTATCATGGTTATTACTCTGAAGCCACAATCTCATTGTGATGACCGCATTCGCTCGATAGCCGCAAGACCCATACGACTGACGTATGCGATCACTACATGCGATCGTCTTTGCGATAGCCTGGCTTCCATGCATGGGATCGATTCCTGCGTTTGCTACAAAAATAAACAATTGAACGCATAATAAGGCATAAAAGTGGGTTAGCGGAGATTCTTAATGTCGATCGACGCAAGCTCGTTTTCTCCTGAATTCTTAGTATAATCACTGCATATTCTACTTAATAGCCCTCATAATTCTAAATAAAAGGCCTATAATGACGTACATTTCTACCCGTCATCACACAGGATAGGAAGCTGAAACCTAAGGACATACATGTGCTATAAGAATTCCAAGATGTGTTCCCTGAAGAGTTACCAGGCTTACCACCTGACAGGGAAGCTGAGTTTACTATTGAGTTAATTCCAAGTACAACACCTATATCCCAGGCACCATATAGGATGGTGTCAGCAGAACTAAAGGAGTTGAAAGTTTAGTTACAGGAACTTGTGGATAAGGGGTACGTTAGACCCAGTGTGTCGCCTTAGGGAGCGCCAGTCTTGTTTGTCAGGAAGAAAGACGGCACTCTCAGATTATGTATAGACTATAGAAAATTGAATAAGGTGACAATTAACAATAGGTACCCGTTTCCTTGTATAGATGATCTCTTCGATTAGTTAAAGGGAGCCATAGTGTTCTCTAAGATAGATTTGAGATCAGGTTGCCACCAGTTGAATGTGAAGGAAACAGATGTTCCAAAGACTGCTTTCAGGACCAAGTATGGACATTATTAGTTCCTAATAATGTCATTTGGTTTGAAGAACGCTCCTGCAGTATTTATGGACTTGATGAATAGAATATTTCATCCTTACCTGGATCAGTTTGTGATAGTTTTCATAAACGATATACTAGTATATTCTAGTAGCGTAGAGAAACACAAGGAACATCTGAGGTTAGTGTTGCAAATGCTAAGAGAAAATAAGTTATTTGCCAAGTTTAGTAAGTGTGATTTCTAGTTAAATAAAGTTGTATTTCTTGGGCATATAGTTTCAGTTGATAGAGTCAGTGTAGTTTCCCAAAAGATTGAAGCGATAGTTAACTGGGAAAGACCCATGACTGTAACAGAGTTACGCAGTTTTCTGGGTTTAGCAGGTTATTAAAGGAGATTCATGGAAGGCTTTCCTAAGATAGCTCTCCCATTGACAAACCTGACCATAAAAGATACGAAGTTTGAGTGGTTGTTAGAATGAGAGCACAGTTTCCAAGAGTTGAGTTAGAGGTTAATGTCAGCACTAGTGTTAAAATTACCTACACCAGGTAAGTTTGAGGTTTATTGTGATGCATCCCAACAAGGATTAGGATATGTGCTGATGTAGGAAGGAAAGGTAGTGGCCTATGCTTCTCGTCAGTTAAAGAAGCATGAATGTAACTACCTTACGCACAATTTAGAGTAAGCAGCAGTTGTGTTGGCTCTAAAGTTGTGGAGACATTACCTGTTTGGTGAACGTTGTCATATATTCACTGATCATAAGAGTATAAAGTATATCTTTGATCAGAAAGAGCTAAACTTGAGATAGAGAAAATGGATCGGGTTGATCTATGATGATGATTATACAATTGATTACCACCCAGGTAAAGTGAATGTGGTGGCTAATGCTCTAAGTCGAAAGACCAGATCAGCCAGAGCTATTATCTGTTCAATAAAAGGAGTACTGATACATAAGTTGTATAGTGCTAAAGCGACATTATCAGTTAATCAGACAGAAGGTTTGACAGATTCGTTTCAAGTATGTCCTACTCTCGTAGATGATATTCTACGTGAATAGCTAAGAGACTCTAATCTTCATAAGTTAGCTGAAGAAGTAAGTAAAAGTCTGAGAATGGACTACCAGTTAAGACCAGACAGAGTGCTATTGAAAGAAGGTAGGGTAGTAGGCTATTCTAGAAGAGGCACATAGTTCGGCTTATTCTATGCATCCAAGCAGTATGAAGATGTACAGAACATTAAAGAAGTCGTACTGATGGCCTGGTATGAAAAGAAAAATAGCAGAGTATGTTGATAGATGTTTAGTGTGTCAGCAAGTTAAGCCTAAACGACAGAGGCCAACAGGATTGCTTAACCACTCCCAGTCTATAGTGAAAATGGGAGCATGTTACGATGGATTTCCTGTTTGGTTTACCTAGGACACCAACGAGCTATGATGGTATATGAGTAATCGTGGATAAATTGACAAAGACAGCTAAGTTTTTACCTATTAAAGTTACATTTACCTTAGACTAGTTAGCTAAGGTGTGTGTTGATACAATTGTGAGTAAGTTTAGAGCTCCAGTTTCTATTGTATCATACCAAGATTCCAGGTTTACATCGAAGTTTTGGCCTAACTTGCAGAAAGCTATGGGTACCAAGCTATATTTTAGTATAGCTTTTCATCCAGAGACGGATGGTCAGTCTGAGTGGACGATTCAGACACTAGAGAACAGCTGAGGGCATATGTATTGCAATTCAAGGGCAGTTGGGATATGCATCTATCGTTGATCAAATTTGTGTATAACAATAGTTATCATTCGAGTATCGAAATGGCACCTTATGAGGCTTTGTATGGAAGACCATGTAAAACTTTAGTATGTTGGAATAAAGTGGGTGAAAGAAAATTATTAGGCCCATAACTTGTTCAGCAGACATCAGACAGTGTTAAGATTATAAGACAAAATCTTAAAACAGCTCGAGACGGACAAAAGAGTTATGTAGATAAGCGGAGAAGAGAATTGGAATTCAAAGTTGGTGATAAAGTATTTCTTAAGTTGTCTCTGTGGAAAGGAATACTCAGGTTTGGTAGGAAAGGGAAGTTAAGCCCAAGATACATTGAACCTTATGAGATGATAGAAAGAGTTGGCCCAATGGCTTACAGGTTGGAATTACCTCCAAAGTTATCTCATATCCATAATATGTTTCATGTGGCAATTCTAAGAAAGTATGTGCCAGATCCTACCTATGTGATAATGGAGAAACCAGTGTAGTTGAAAGAGAATTTGTCTTACGAAGAGGAACCAATGGAGATTCTTGACAGAAAAGAGCAAGTCTTAAGGAATAAGACAATACCATTGGAAAAGGTACTATGGAGAAACCATAGCACTGAAGAAGCTACATGGGAAGCTGAAGAGCAAATGAGAAACAAGTATCCGCAGTTGTTTAATTGAAAGACTTGTAGCGAAATTTCGAGGACGAAATTTTCTTAAAGGGGAGGTAAATGTGAACCTGAGCCCTAATTTCTCTATTTGAGTATATTCCCTATTGAGACTAGTGTAGTGAGTAGGTTGATGTGAGAATTAATGTGTAGTTGTAGAGAAAAGGGTGAAAAGTTAGAAGAAATGTTTGTGTTAAAAGCTTAACTCTTGGGTAAAGCTTGAAAAACATTTTCTCAATGTAACTCATGCGTTGAAGGCTAGAAAATTGGCTAAGTGTTGCACCATGCATTGGCCTTTATCATTTGAGAGATTATTTGGGCATAGAAGGAAGCTAAGGTATCGCCAAGAGGAAAGCTATGCGTGGGAAGGCATGCGACAGCCAAAGTCTTGAGAGGTTAGCAAGCATGTGGCAGCCTCAAGTGTGCGTGAACATTGGCGCTAGGCGTTGGATTTGCACACGTTGGACGATCGTGTAGCAGTGAGCGGTGCTACGCGATGAGGTAGGCGATCATGTAGCAATGAGCGGCGCCACGCGATGAGGTAGACAATTATGTAGCAAGGAGCGGTGCAGCGATGAGGTACGCAATCGCGTAGCAAGGAGTGGCGCTAGATGATACAAAGAGTTACACTAAATCATAGCGCTATGCGATGGACAATAACATTAATTGATGGAGCGTTGGCACTACACGATCGGCATCAGCGCTAGACGATGATGCTGGGGATGGCACTATGCAATGGGCATAGGCCCTAGATGATAGCCATGATTCACTAGATGATAGGCGTCAGTGCTACACGATGAGCATCAACAAGATCTGCATGATGTGCGAGAGCTGTGAGGTAGGTTGTGTGCTATGCATTGGGCAAGAGCGAGATCGTCGGGTGACAAGCATCAGCGTGAGGTCATTTAACGATGGGGCGGTGAGATAAACAATTGAATTTGTGTTGATCGGTGTTAATCACCAATTAAAAGCACCAGCTTTCTTTAGCACCAGATTTAACTCCATGAAAGTTAAAGGTGTCCGGCTAAGATTTAATGAGAAGCGGTGGAAAGCAGTATAAAAAGGGAAGGCCGAAATTCAAATGATTAGTTTGATCATTTCCTCCGTGAAAATTTAAAGTTCTTAGTGTTGATGGAAAGCTCTAACAGTCTACTTTTAGAGGTGACACTGCCGAAAGAAGTCTTCATCGAGATATGGTCGTAGAAGGAGAAAAAGTACCAAAGGTTCTGTTCTCGGGTGATTCCAGGCCATCATTAAAGAATTGACTCTCTAGGATAGACCATGAGAAGTTTGAAGCTGAAATCTTGAGGTAAGCTTCCTGAGAAAATTCTTAACAAGCTTTTAGAAGAAAATTTCTTGAGATGAGCTTTGGAATTCGAGTTATTAATTTTGAAAATTGAATCTAAAATTTCATGAACAAGCAGACAGCTTGCTTGAGTTGAGTAAGCTGATAGCTCGAAGGAAACGCTTGGACAGACCAAAGGTTGAGCTTTTCTGTGCGTTGGACCTGCTGTGTAGGCCGTGGAGAGCTTGAAATGGAGTCTTCGACACATAAGCCTTGAGGACGACCATGTGTAGCTATAAGAACACTTAGAGAGAAAAGTGTAGGTTGCATAAGTGGTGTTGCGTTTATGAAGAGCGGTTGGAAGCTTTGCATGAACCAAATCTCAAAGAAATTCCTAAGTGTTAAGACATACAGCAAGGTGCGTTGAGTGAAAATCTTCAAAAGGGAAGGCTAAATGCAAAGCTTACTTAAGGGTTAGTCTCAAAGGGATACTTATGCTAGTAGCTAATATATGCTTTTGTGTCCACAAGACTGAAACCAGTGATAGAAGCATATCGACCCTTGAGGAATAGTTCTAAAAGTTATGATTGACTAAATATTTACAATGTTTTAAAGAAGCCATGTTTTAAAGAAAGATTATTCCCATGTTAGCTAGTTTTACAAAGTAAGTTCCAAACCATGAGTTATGTTTTAAACACATACCATGTATGATAGTTTATTGAAAACTATTTATGTATGTTTAATTACACAAAGCATGCGTTAGCATCTTTAAAGACGTGTTTTCTATGCGTTATGCTTTACATGCTTTAAAGAGAAAGTCGTTGTATTACTAGTTTTACTTGAAGCTCGATACTGAGGGACATTTGAGAAGGTATCCAAGCAAAAGTACCTAAGGTATGACGGTACTTAGTTATTGCCACGTGTACGTAGGTAGTTAAAGTTAGAGATTGAGCAAAAGGGTTCTCTCTTGACTAAGTAGTTGACATTGGGATTTAACCACAACGGGGTTATTCTCAACTAAGGAACAGTTTAATGTTTTATGATGAAAACAACTTTATATGGTTTATGCTTATAAAATGTTTATATTGCAATACAAGGTTACTATATAAATTGATATTTCAGTTTAATCTCTTTAATGAGACTTTTGCATGAGAATTAGTTTTCTTTCTTAAGTCACTCACTGGGCTAGAAGGCTCACCTTGTTTTCAAATGTTTTTCTTTCCCCCAAGTAGCGGTCAAATCCTTAGGAGGTAGCTTTGCATCTTCTCTGCCACTAAAGGACAAAGTTATCGTAACCCGTCTATTAGGTGGTTACTGTAAATATTGTACACATGTTACAGTTGTTCATGTAGAGACATAAGGTTTTGGGTATCGGGACTTATGGAACTAGTAATGTAATCTTTGTAATTTTTAGTCATAGAGGCATCCGCTGTGTATGAGATTGCATGTTGGTATCAGATTATTTTCCACTAGAGTTATTAGGCACTAAATGTCATAAAAAGGGTTGATAACTCCTACAGGCATTTGTATCGACGAATGCAACTTTCCTAGAGAAAGGCCACATTAAAAATCATCAACCTTGCAATAGGCTAGTAATAGATAAAATGACCAAAGAAACGACAAATGCATCAACAAGATTTGTTGATCGAGCAGGTCCATCAACAAGAGATGTTAATGAAACTGGTACTTCACATCCTTCTCAAGAGTTGACAATGCCTCAACTTAGTGGGACGGTTGTGCAACAACCTGACCGGTATATGGGTTTAACTAAAATTTAAGTCATCATATTAGATGATGGCTTAGAGGATCCATTAACTTTTAAACAAACAATGGATGATGTGAATAAAGATCAGCGGATTAAAGCCATGGATTTTGAAATGGAGTCAATGTACTTCAATTCAGTTTGGATCTTGTAGATGAACCAGAAAGGGTAAAACCCATAAATTGAGTATGGATATACAAGAGAAAACGACCAAGCTGGTGAGGTACAGACATGCAAGACTAAGCTTATGGCAAAAAGGTTTACCCAAAGGGAGGGGGTAGACTATGAAGAAACCTTCTCTCCCTTTGTCATGATAAAGTCTATTAAAATACTCTTATCCATAGCTGCATTTTATGATTATGAAATCTGAAAAATGGATATCAAGACAGCCTTCCTAAATTGTTATCTTGAAGAGAGTATCTATATGTCTCAACTAGAAGGGTTTATAGAACAGGGTCAAGAGCAAAAGGTTTGCAAGCTTAATAGATCAATTTATGGGTTGAAACATGCGTCTCGATCCTAGAATATGAGATTTGACACTGCAATCAAATCTTGTGGCTTTAAATAAAATGTTGATGAACCTTGTGTTTACAAGAAAATCGTTAACAAAACTATCACTTTTCTGGTTCCGTATGTTGATGATATCCTATTCGTAGGAAATGAAGTAGAATTTCTGGCCGGCATCAAGAGATGGCTTGCTATGCAATTCCAAATGAAAGATTTGGGAGAACCATAGTATGTTCTTGGGATCCAAATAGTTTGAAACTACAAGAATATAACTTTAGCATTATCTCAGGCATCTTATATAGACAAGATGTTGTCTAGATATAATGTCACACCCCCTCCTAGTTTACCCTCTTAAACCATAAAGGGATGTGACGGCAGCAGTTACCGACCTACTTACCAGCACTTACTGCCTAACTTATCAATTAAACTTGCTTAACACTTTGATATGCAAATACGACTTAACGAAAAAATAATTATGACTTTAACCAGCAAAAGCAACTTAATTACATTTCAGAAACGATGACGAAACATACGTCCATCAAAACAACACAAGAACAACCACATGGGTCCCAAAATAAAATCCACTAGTCCCAGACTTCTCTAAACAACATGTGTACATTAATTACAAGCTTAACCTAAGCCTCCTCCTTCCTAGTTGAGTCTTGAGTGGCAAGCAGCAGCGGGTTCAACCTCGGGGAATCTGACTGCTACCTAGGAAAAAGGAAAACATTTGAAAACGGTGAGGTTGTTGCCCAATGAGTGACTCATAGAAAAATAGTTTGTCTCAAGCCTTTCATACATATATAATATTAAACATGTAAACATGCCAGAAATAATCTCAAGAAACTTACGTAGCAACATACATTAAGCATAGAATCATAATCGTACATATTTTTAAACTTTAGTTGAGAATGAGTTTTCATAGCTCAAGCTCCCAATGTCCATTCATGGTCGTGAGACCCATACTTCAGTCCCATTATAATGACTATGGCTAGGAGACCCATACTTCGGACTCTCATATTGAACTACCTACGTGCACGTGGAGTATACTAAGTACCGTCAACACCTTAGGTACTTCCTCGAAAACCTTCTATACATTCGGCATCTGGCTTACTAGAATCATACCGTTCATAGAAAACATGTGTAAATAAAGATTTAGGCATAACACTTACCTAGCTTTCACCATAAGAGCATTGTCACAATTAAACACGCATGCTTCACGAATTATAAACTTTTAGTTTGTACAATACTTTAGCATTCAGCATATGCGAAAGAACTAGTAAAACTTATTTAAATAGCTTAAAATCTCATGCTTAAGAAATTCCATGAAATCCTTAAAATTATAGGTATAGATTTAATTTTTTTGGAAAACCCATAAACCTTAGCGTGAAATCCATTTGGAACACATGACCTTTTATATATAATTTTTTTAAGATATTTAGTCACTCACAAGTCTTTAGGCTTGTTTTTCTTAGGCTTGGTAGGCTTCCCCAATGGACATTGCTCCTACACATAAGAATAAGAATTTTAGTTACTACTTTGGCGTCCTTTTGAGACTACTCTTTTAAACCAAGCTCACACTTAGCAAGAAATTGCTTGTTCGTCCAACAAATTCCAGATTGAGATTCTAACGTCAATAACTCGAAAACCAGAACTCATTTTAAGAAAGTTATTGTTTCAAACATGCTCATGATTGTGTTAGCAATGTTACCTCAAAATTTCAATGTAAAACTGCATGTGATTTGATCTGGGGCTTTAAATCTTTCTCAATGGCCCTAAACCACGGACTCCCTGCTTGTTCAAAAATTCTAGGTTTAAATTCTAAAATATGTAACTCAAACTCTAGAACTTATCTTGCAAAATTTCCTTCTAATAACTTACTTGTAATAGTGACCACAATATTACCTTAAATTTTCAACGTGAAATTTTATGTGATTCGGCCTAGATCTAAGATTCTTCGTCGAGTGCTCGAAAATGCCCAAAAACAAACCTTCGACTCTTCCTTCCTTCTTCGACCATCATTCTGGTGAGAACTTCATTCTAGTGGCTCAATTTCAAAAACTGGACTCATAAAGCTTTCCAACGGTACCAAGATTGTCTATGTTGCTTGAGGAATCGTCCAAAACGTGCTCTTGAATTTCCTTCCCCTTTTATACTACCGCCCAACCCTTATGCATGAAATCTCCTTAAGCCACCTCACCAACTAGTGGAGATTAAGAGCCCAGATTAAGCCATCTATCTGGATAGCTAAAAGAAAAGTTTAAAGCTGAACGTTTCGAGAAACTCAATCTTCGATGGAAAAACTCAATGGAAATGGGTAATTACTCGATGGACATTTCAATGGTATTCTGGTGAATACTCGATGGAAAACTTGATGCTTGATAAGATACTCGGTGCTCGATGCTTGCTCGATGCACGATCCTTCCTCCATCGCTCATACTCAATGCTCGACCCTTCCTTGATCGCTCATACTCGATGCTCGACGGCATTTACTAGATTTCTACCTTATGCTTACTCGATGATCAGCCACCATGCTTCAAGACCAACACTTAGCAAAAACTTCATTTTGCTAGGCTAGATTAATAAGTACCCGAGAGCTATGTTTCTTATAGTTAAACATTTTCCTTCTTCAAAACTTATCCTTTACCCAATTCCCACCATTCCAAACCAACTTAAATATTTAACCCCCTTACTTTACAAAACTCAACAATAAATATATTTAAAAAGGAAAAGTAAGGTTTGGATTTTACATATAAAATGTAAATCTCCAAGAAAGGAATGTTGCCTTTCAGACATGGAATTCATCTGTCTAAGGCACAAAGTCCTAAGACACCTCAAGAGGTTGAGGTTATGGAACGAATTCCATATGCATTAGTAGTAAGGAGTTTAGTGTATGTCGTGTTGTGTACTCGTCCCATCATATGCTATGCAGTTGGAATTGTCAACAGATTTAAGTCCGATCCAGGATATGACCATTGGACTGCTGTTAACTGTTGGGAATGTCCAAGAACTCGCAGTTCATGTTAAACATTCTATTTATCAATAACAAAGACTTGTTGATTTTGCATCTTATTATGAAAATCCAATAAACGCATCCTTGGTTATAGTCTGAATGCTGTAACTTTATGCAGTGACATAAACAGGATCAAGTTGACAGTATATAGCTTAAATGATCTAATAAGTATATGGATGAAATTGGGTATCTCATCCTGTTCTATTGGATGCGGCCCACTCTATAGTTGTTACAAGAAGTTGTAAGGTGCTACAAACGATGTGATCCACAAATCGTTCATGTTGAGACATGAAAGTGGAGGCATCCTATGCAATGAGTTTTTATATAGACTGGAGCACGAAAATAGTCACTTTTCTTTATAACAACCGTTTACTGTTAAAACTGACTATTTCATTTATGATATAACCTAAGTTAATTCGATCTTAATCCTGAGCTAGCTATGAACTTCTTTTTGTTCGAGATTATCCTTCGATATGCAAACGGTGAGAGTAGTCCAACAGCACTGCTCAATAAGCTTACTATTTTGGGGATAAGACTTGATGAATAGTTGGGGACATAGTCTTGCAAGATGGAATTCACTCCTACCCTATTTAGGGTTAGCAGATAGGTTGTTCTCTTAAGTACTGACACCAGGTCTTAAATAATCGGGGCCCCGCCTTCTCATGATAGAGAAAGGATTTGATTCATAGAGATTATGAATCAGAATTGTTCATCAGAGGATCAGTAGGAACTTAAGGAACAAGATGTAGTCACAGGGGTAAAATTATATTTTTGACCTAGCTGTGACAACGAACAACCTGTGAAGGATCGACTTACTGATTATGGTTATTAAGTGGACATAATATATCTACGGTGAGGGGAGTTCAACTATGGGCTATAGTGGAGTGTCCCATTAGTTAACGAATGAGGGTTAGATCAGACTGATTATGGTTATTAAGTGGACATAATATATCTACAGTGAGGGGAGTTCAACTATGGGCTATAGTGGAGTGTCCCATTAGTTAACGAATGAGAGTTAGATCAGACTAATGAGTTTAGTTGATTAATCTCGAATCGTTGGAGCCCATGATCTGTAAGTCCGTGAGGTCCCCCTACTAGCTCATAAATGGATAAGCTTTAGGGTAGCTTGAAAAATTAATTTGAAACATTCAAATTAAACAGAACAAGAGAATAAATATTTAAATGTGATTTAAATATATAAACATCATTATTGTACAAAAATTAATTTAATATTTAATATTAAATTAATTTATGATATTAATTTAAGAAAATAAAATTTTGAATTAAAATGGTTAAATTCATTTTTTTAAAAAAAAGAAAATGGAAATTCGTTTGCATGTTGCACAAAATGAAAAATGGGTTTTCTCCATTACCATTATCTTTATGCTCACACAAAATGCATTATCTTCTCTACTTTGATTCTCCAAGCATAAACTACAAGCCATGCACTCCATCTCTTTGCATATTCATCTATTATATATAAAGAAGAATGGAGTTTTTGGAGAAGGAGAAAATACAGATTTTGAGAGAAATTTTTTAAAAGAAGAGATTGTCTTCTTCAGTTGGGCTACTGTGGGTTTTTTCTGGTTTCTTCACATCTTCAAGCTGTTCTTGAGTCCCACAACTCTGCCTAAAGCTCTAATAGCATAGTAAGGAAGGCTTTGAGGTGGTTCATGTTGATAACAAGTGAAGACAGCAACTGAACAGACATTTTCTTGGAGAGTTCATCAAAGGTATGTTCTGAAAACCCACTTTTTTAGAAGAGCATGCTTTAGTTTTTGCCAAAATTAGTGAATTAGAATGCTTATGGATCCTTGATACTTCCGCTGCATGTTGTTTAACTCTTTCAATTGGTATCAAAGCATCTTTTAAGCTTTCAATTCAGACTAATTTTGGCAAGGTGAGTGTTTTTTCATGAGATATGTGAAACTGATGCACTGTTATGGTTTTCTCTGTTTTGGCATTTTAATTCTCTTTAATTTCTCAATTAAATTTTTAATTGGCTCTTGTTTGATGAGTATTTCTGTGTTAGCAAGAGTTTGTAATTTATTTGGAGTCATTAGAGTTGAAATTAAGATGTAATTAAAGAAACAAGCGAAGAAAGTCGAGCTACTGTTCGAGATTTTTCAGCTTCTGCTTAAATTTCTTGCTGAGGTCCAGTTGCTAAACGATCATTTAGCTCCAGACATTACACAATGAGAAGAAAAGCTAGACAATCGTTTAGTAATATGCGCTGGTCGTTGTGATGTTGAACACTAAACGATCGTGTACCTATAGGAGCTAAGCGATGCGTTCATTTGCTATACGATAGCATTACGAGATCATTTTGTTTTTGTTGTGGGAACTAGACGATATGTTGATTTTGCTAAACGATGGTGCTATATGATCGTTTAGCAACAATGCACGTTAAACGATGCGATGAAGTGCTACATGATAGCACTGAGTGTTCGTTTGGTCGCGGAGCTAAGCGATCATGTAGATAAATGCTATGCGACGCGATGATGTTCTATACGATGGAGCTATGCGATCGTTTCGCTGCGGCGGATACTAAATGACGAATTGAATGTGCTGGGCGATGATGTTATGTGATCGCTTAGTACTATGTGATGGAGCTAAGCGATTGCACTGCGATGGAACTAAACGATCGTCTAGTCCTATGCGATAGAGCTAAACGATCGTTCAGCTTTCAAGAAACACTATGCGATCGTGTACCTCCTCTCAACCCCAGGCGATGACACTAGACGATTACATCTAGGCGTTACATGATCGGCCTTAGTAGCATATTGAGGTTGGACCGAGAGCAACTGATTCGACCAATTTACTTAAGGTTCAATCTGGTTCAGCCTCAAATGGTTATAGTTGGTCTGATTCAGGCTTTTTTCGTCCGATTCAGACTCATCCAGCCCAATTCAAGTTGTTTTGGGTTCGGTTTGGAGCGATTCGAGCGGTTCAAAAACGGTTATGAAGCTGTTTGTAATAGTTAGCTGTCTGTTTATGCCAAAACAAAAACCATAACAGTTAGTATTTAATTGTTTATGCATGAGATGTATGTGATAATTAAATAAATTCATGTATATGATTACAATATGCCATGTAGATTTAAAACCCCACCGTAGGAAGCACGATACATGCATTGACAGTATGTTATAATTGTTATAATATATAGTATGCATGTTAGGGTTATATTTAATATAATAGTTATATTAGATACCTTTGTTGAATGTTGTGGATGTTAAGCATGTCTAAATTTTGTAAGTTGTTATAAAATTTGTCAGACGTTTAAAATCCATAACAAAGAACAGTTGCATGCTCACTTAGGTTAACAACTAATCTTAATCCTTAAAATAGATTGTTGTCTTATAAAATACGGTTACAAACTCATATCGGTTCATAAATCTGTCTAAGGCTGGGGGTACTTGAGTTGACGGTTTACGGAACACTTCCTACCTGGGATTATGACTGAACAATTGAGAGTTGTTAACTAAATTTATGAGCTTGCATGAGCGATGTGAGGCAATAAAATGGTTTATCACCTAGACATTGTAGGTTAAATCTAATTGTAAGAGTTATATTTGGATAAAACACTTAGACTTAAGTTGTATGAAATTAGCTGTCATGCCTAAGTAAATTACACAAACATCTAGAACACTTCAGTGGGAGATTAACAATCTATTTGATATATAGTTAGTAGCTCTCACATCTTCAAGAGTTCACACTGTGCGATCCATGCTCGACTTCTTTTGATTTTACCTCCACTGCTCCATACGGAAAGTGTTTGCATGGGTCAATAACAAGGTGAATGAGGGAAGTGGTTCATAGTAAATGGGTGAAGGAAATGTGTCAACATTGTCCTACAGTCTCCTCCATTAGTTTGAACTGTGAGATTCCTATGTTGCGCCTGCTTTCGTTTTTATGTGGCACTAGCTAGTTGTTAACTGGACGATCCCTACGGAGGGTTGTAACATAAGATTCGGAACAACCCAAGCTTCAATAAAATGAATAGAGTCTTATAGTTTTGTCTTGGATATTGTCTTCTCTCTCGGAGGCTTATTTATACCGTCCTATAAAATGTGAAAATGGCGGTTCACACTTACAAGAATTACTAAGTGTTAGTAAAGATCTTGACCGAAAACGATAACCAAAAGAACTATTGGGATATGAGTTATTCTAGATAATAGTATTTGGTCAAGAACTGTCTTGCTTCTGTTAAGGAATTCTTGATTGCCCTACAGTAGCACCTGTTCTAAATCACTTAAGTATCATTGGAAATAAATAAAGATTTATTGGGTACTTTATTAATTTTGCTAAAATGGATTTAGATGCATATTTAATAGAATTTGTTTAAAATGTTTCAGCAATGTCGAACACAATTATACAACTGCTTGCTTCCGAAAAATTTAACGGAGAGGGTTACTCGAATTGGAAATCAAATATCAATACAATATTAGTAATAAATGACTTGAGATTTGAGTTAACAGAGGAGTGTCCTCCAATTCCCAGCTCAACGGCGACCCAAAATGTTCAGGATGTTTATGATAGATGGGTAAGGGCAAACGAAAAAGCCCAGACCTATATCTTGGCGAGTATATCTGATGTACTCAACAAGAAATATGAGGTCATGCCCATAGCTCATGAGATCATGGCATCATTACAGGAGATGTTCAGGCAATCGTCATCGTCTCTTAGACATGAAGCTATCAAATATGTGTATGTGACACGTATGAAGGATGGGACCAATGTGAGAGAACATGTTCTTGACACGATGGTCCATTTTAACATCGTGGAGGCTCACAGGGCTATGATAGACGAAACAAGTCAAGTGAGCATGATACTGGAATCTCTTCTTGAGAGATATCTACCGTTCAAAAAAAAGCTGTCATGAACAAAACCACTTACAACTTACCGACGTTGTTGATTGAATTGAAAACTTATCAATCGATGATGAAACTCAAGGAAAAGGAAATAAGTGTTATTTCTCAATCAAAAAAGTTTTACAAAGGGTCTACGTCTGGTACGAAACCCGTTTATGATAAGAAAGTTGGTCCTTCTTCTTCTTCTAAAGATAAAACCGTACAGATGAAAAAGAAAGGAAAAGGGAAAAAGAAAACCGATGCGAAGAAAAACAAAAACAAAACTCCCAAGGGAAAATGTTTCCACTGTGGAGAGGTTAGGCATTGGAAGCGTAATTGCCCAAAATATTTGGCTGAAAAGAAAGTAGAAAAGAAGGTAAATATGATTTACTAGTTGTTGAAACATGTATAGTGAAAAATTCTAACCTTACCTGGATATTAGATTCAAGCGCCGCTAATCATGTTTGTACTTTTCTATAGGAAACTAATTCTTGGAGAAGACTTTCTGAATATCAGATGACTTTCAAAGTGGGCACAGGTGAAGTCATTTTAGCTGAAGCAATGAGAGATGTGAAGTTTTTTTTTGGAGATTCTTTTATCTTACTCAAGAATGTGTTCTTTGTACCTAAGAAGAAAAGGAATCTGATATCCATTTCTTGTCTTTTAAAGAATATGTACAGTTTATCTTTTGAATATAATGAAGTGTTTGTTTATTCAAGAGGTGTTCATATTTGTTCTGCTAGACTTGCAAATAACTTATACATATTACAACCAACAGAAGAAAAAGCTATTTTAAATATAAAGATGTTTAAAACAGTTGAAACTCATAATAAAAAGCGGAAAATTTCTCCTAATGCCTATCTTTGGCACCTCAGGCTTGGTCACATTAATCTCAACAGGATTGAGAGATTGGTAAAAAATAGTCATCTAAATCAGTTAGAAGACAATCCCATAACTCTGCCTAAAGCTCCAAGAGCATAGTAAGGAAGGCTTTGAGGTGGTTCACGTTGATAACAAGTGAAGACAGCAGCTGAACAGACGTTTTCTTTTAGATTTCATCAAAGGTATGTTCTGAAAACCCACTTTTTTAGAAGAGCATGCTTTGGTTTTTGCCAAAATTAGTGAATTAGAATACTTATGGATCCTTGATACTTCCACTGCATGTTGTTTAACTATTTCATTAAGAACATCCTCAAGTATCTTCGAAGAATGAGGGAATATATGCTCATTGTTGACTAAAATTTATATAAATTTTTTCGACTTAAAAAAAACAATGGAATGGTACAAGCTTATGTCCCCGGCAACGGCACCATAAACTTGTTGACTCAAATTTATATAAATTTTCTTTTTATCTATAAGCATGCAATGTGATGATAGATGAATGATTAATGCACTGACGAATGAATAGAATTGATGATGTGCTATGTGCTCAAGTGCTTTGCGATAAAGATATTTTGCGATACTACTTTCTAAATGTATGCGTCGATGATAATATGCTCGTAGTATGCGATGATGTAGTACGTGTCACAGGTTTCCTTGCGCTGGAACCAAGCATAATTCCAACGCAAGTTTCTCAGAATGACCTGAGGTCGAACATGGGGATTGTTGTTGTTTAGATGCAATACTCATGTGGTAAATGCGATCGGTTATCATAAAGAATAAAGAATTTTGGTTTGTGAGCGGAAATATAAATTGCGTCGAAAGTAAAATGTGTTGATAAAATAAATGTCTAAACCACTATAATATAGGGTGAGGACTGGCTGTGAAGTTGTACAAAAGAATCTAATGAAACAAAGATTAGAGGGAAAGAACATTGCAAGTTTGTCAATCTCGTTAAGGACACAACTATGGTTCCGCTTTCTCTTGGCGTACACCTTTCAGTGATCGGCCATGTTCTCATATGTCTATGGTGAAACAAAGATGAACGTAATGAACGCAAGGGTGTTTCCATCTTTGGAAATACTTCTCGCTTTAGTTAACACATTCTTCCAAACTTCTCTCGATAGGCGGAATAACATCTTCACTTCTACTCTCACAGTTGAAGATGTCGTTGAGCATGCTTTAGCTAAACTTAGCCGATTACCTTAACAAAGGTTAACTCACTCGCTTAATTCTTCCTCTTTACCTAGAAGATTAAGAACACATGATGGAGAAAATGGGTGATAGATGTATGGAAAGGGACAGAGAGATGATAATGATGACGATAATCACATTTAAATCTAAAGATCAGCGTTTGATACATGGTTTGTGAATGAAAGATTTAGGAAGATGAACACAGTAGTTGAAATGAAAGAATAGAAATAAATACGGAAAGAGTGTCAACGTCTTGACACAAATCCCGATCGGAGATGTTCTGCTTGCCGGCGTGTGGATGAAGTGGAGTGGAAAGCTTCCCTCTCAGGCTTGCTTTCCCGGTAGAAGTGGCCTCTTGCACAGAGCTTCAGCTTTGGGAATATGAAGAATTTCTTGTTCGGAGACTCACCTTTTGGCCTTGTCTCGTCATTCTCCCAGATTTTCTCTGTAAAGTCTTTTCAGACCAGCCTCCCGTGCAATGAATTCAAGGAAGCTATTTATAGACAGGACCTTGGCTCTTTGTATTGGTGATCCCACTGTGTAATTCTGATAATTCCTGCTATGGCGTAGTGGAAATTTCCTCTCTGCTCCACAATCAATCTATCAGAATCGTACAACAGAAAACTGCACACTTGTCATAATCGCCAGCGAATGCATTGCTCTTCACATCTTCGATCGATCGTCGCATGCGGTGTAGTTTTTTTATTATCGCATGCGGTGGATATGCGTTGATTGCTAGACTCCATGATCGATCGTCGCATGCGCCGCCATTGCATTGTTCATTTCTTTGTTCTTGATCGATTGGCGCATGCGATGTAGATGTGTTGTACATTTTGTCTTCGAGCCATTAACGCATGCGGCGACCTATTTCCTGCAAAACAGAGACTGAAACATTCTATTTCACCATCGCAATGGGGTTAGTGGATGCGTTTACGACATTTCATAATTTTCGATTTCTTAGCCAATTCTTATACTATCGACGCAACTTTCCTTTCTTTTTGCCGCAATATCTAAATAAAATAGCATAAATAACTTGTATTTCTACAAGTTATCACTCAGGTATGGAGTTAAGGATCTAATCCTTACTGGATACTTTGATTCTGACTTCTAAAGCGATATTGATTAATGGAAAATCAACTTCGGGGTGAGTTTTCACTCTAAATAGAGAAGCAGTGGTGTACAGAAGTATTAAGCAAAGTTGCAGTAAAATCTGAGAATGTACCTGAAAGTGAGGTAGCAAAAAAAGCAGTATGGCTTATAAAGTTCTTGACTAATTTGGAAGTGGTTCAGAATATGCACCTGCTGGTCACCCTATATTGTGATAACAGTGGAGCGGTTGCAAACTCATAGGAACCTACAAGTCATAAACATGGAAAGCACATCGAGCAAAAGTACCATCTCATCAAGGAGATTGTAAACATAGGAGACATGATGATCACACAGTTAGCCTCATAAGACCACTTGACTGATCCATTTACAAAGGCCCTCTCAGCTAAAGTGTTCGAGTAGGACTACGAGATACTTAGAACTAGGGAAAATGGGAGAAATAATGGGTATCTGATGCCCTAGTTTATTGTATTTATTCTCTCAATGAACTCAACATTGTGTATATATTTGCATATATTTATCCACTAGAGTTTTAGTCCAAGTGGAAGCTTGTTGGGTTGTATGTCCTAAAACTCGCAATTTGTAAAGTTAAATATTTTCTATTATCAGTAGAGATATTATTCATCATTTCTTCAATAAAGCTGTTATTGAATTTTGCAAAATGGACTTGCAAAGACTAAATCCAATAAACTAAGATCTATAGCTGTTATATGAATACTTGAACTTTATGTAGAGACATAAAGATGGATCGAGTTCGAGTAAATAACCAACACGGTCTATAGTATACGAATAAGGTTGGGTGCCTTATTCTTGTAACATTATTGAATGCGACCCACTCTGTAGTTGTTACAATTTGTTAATCCTGAGCTAATTATGAACTTCTATTTATTTGGGATTATCCTTAGATTTGCATAGGTGAGGGTCGGCTCAACAGTGCCAGTTCAATAAGCCTCCCATTTCAAGCGTAAGACCAGGTAGATAGCTGGCGACATAGGGTGCAAGATAGAATTCACACCTACCTAATTTAGGGATAGCATAAAGGTTGTTTTCTAAAGTACTAAATCCAGGTCTTGTCCCTAACCACCCTTCATCTTCTTCTCTTCCAGAGTTAGAAGTACAAGGTGCAAACTTCGTTCTTGAGGTCGAACCTCTATGGAACTTCTTCCTCTCCTTACTTTTCAGTAGAGATTGGTAGGTCTGCAACTCGTTGAGGAGATTTGTAAGATTATATTTCACTTTGTTAAGAATCACATTGCTAACAAAGTGCAGGAAGCTCTCCGACAATGTTTGCAGGATTATGCTAACCTAACTGCCCTCATCGATGGTATACCCATTCAACTCCGCCACATTGAAGTGGACCATCATGTTAAGCACATGTTCATGAACAGAGGTGCCTTCTTCCATTTTGGAGTTGAATATATATTTAAGAGCCTCATGCATAAGCTGTTCAAACGGTTGTCCAAACATCCCCCATAGGGACTCCATGATCTCACGTGCTAAGACCATAGACTCATGTTTCTTGGCCAAGACTTCAGAAAGACTTGCCAAGATGTATGCTCGGGCCTTCTTGTTCGCCCGTGTCCATCGCTCATATGCCTCCCAAACATTTCGAGCAACATTTGGAGCTGGAATAGAAGGATAGGGCTCCGTAAGAGCGAACATAAGATGATTGTCGTGATCATCTGTTTCCATGTCGTGAAATTTTCGGCAGTTAATTTTTCGGCACTTAACAAAACTAACGTGGTTGTTGCCATTTTGAAAAAATTGTTGCTGAAAATACGAAAAAAACTTCTATTTTGCAAGGGAGGCAAGACAAACTCACCGGTGGGGTGATCAAATGACCTTTCGCTGGGATGAGACATTCTCAACCATTAGGCAGAATTAACTCTTGGAACTGAACCTAACAGCTACCATTTTTTGGTCCAGAACTGTTAACCTTTAACAATTCCGCGTAAGTGTGACGCCTCACTTTCGGTGCCAAAGTCCCGTCCTAATGAGCCTACCATAAGGAAGAAGCAAATTAGGATAAGAGACTAAGTTACCTTATCCTCTAACAGGAGATCAAATAAAGAAACGCACAAAACTGCCATCCTTTAGGGGGACACTCCCAGGTTGCCTCGAGGTGATGCGCATAAACTTTATTCAACCCAACGAGGGAGACCGAGGGATATGTTGTCGCACTTTTCGCTCCCACTTACTATGAACACTCTCCATCCACCTTGATATTGACCAACCCAAACACCACCCGTTAGGGGGAGACGCCGAAGGTGCCTCGAGGCCGAGGCTAGATCTCACGGTGTGGGCTATTTAGGAGAAACATGAAAGGTTTAAGTGAAGTATCATATGCCCTAACTACCTCCCATTGATTTTTCTACCTAGGGGTTCATTAACCTAGATAATGCAACTACTGATTTTAGTCTAAGTCGTCTTTTTAAATTCCTGATCATAGACAACGTTTGTCTATGAAATATAAACAAGTTCAAGTAGTCACATTTAAAAACTTTAATGGACTATCCTTAACTTGCATGCATGCATCAAATCTATCTAATTCACCTTTCCAGGTAAGTTCCCAGATAGGGGTGTTATGTTTCCGTCAACTTAAATACCCCAGCCTAGACAGAACCCGCCTTAGACAAAAGGTCCCTTATAGATAGATTTGCTACATTTTAACCTTTTATTAGCAAATTTAATCCTATTAAACTAATTAAAAGATTAAAGCCTTAGGGTTGCTAATCATATTAGAACCGTGATCTTAGGTCTATGTGATCCAAGTTTTAAACATTTTAAAAACCATGAATTAAACCTAAGTGAGCATGTGTGTCTTTCTTATTTCTTTTAGTTCTAATTTCTCTTTAACTTTTGAAAAGAAACAACAACAAAATACTATTGTGCACAACAAGGTGTTTATAACATTTATAAAGTAACCTATGTGACATGCTTCATGCAATGTCCGGTCATTAATATACATAACTTTTATATAATGCATAATAACCAAGCAAACATGCTATCATTCACCCTTATACTATAACAATTATAATATAAAGATGATGCATGTTTATGCTATTTATGCATACATAAATATAAATCTTATATTATATGATTCATGAGCATGCACTTATTTAATTAAATCATGCTTCTCTAAATTATAACATTTACAATAAAGAGATGATGCATGACCAATGCATAACCTAAGGTGGGATTTACTATATGTGCATACCATATGACATATAAAAAACATACATTGCATGTAATAAATTAAGGATTAATGCATCGGGATGAGCCTTTACAAAAAAATGGAATGAAAAAAACCCTATCTATGACATTTTTCATCGAGCAAACCGGGTTTTGAACCGTTAGGAGGATCCCATCGTGTAGTAAATGCCAAAGGTAGACAATCGCTTAGTGCGCACTAGATGATAGGCGCAAAACCTAAACGATCGCTTAGACGACAACGAGGATGCAAAGCCTCATCGTCTAAGTGATCGCTTAACGCGACAATAGGTAAACGATTTACCTTGCGTTACTAATTGATTATTTAGTCAATTACTAAGTGATGAAGCTTGCTGAGCTAAACGATCATCTAGTGCACGCGCGCGTTAAATGATACATGAGAAACCCATCGTCTACACGACCCGATACTCAGTGATGTTTACCCCATTGTCTACACAACCCGATCAAACTTTGATCATCTCCTTCCTTGAAGAATTGCAACCCTTGCTCCGAACTTCTTCACGAACAACTCAAGACTTGAACAAACTTTGAATTACAGACTCGATAACGATTATTAATGCCCAAAAACGC
This sequence comes from Benincasa hispida, assembly GCF_027475165.1. Lineage (NCBI taxonomy): Eukaryota > Viridiplantae > Streptophyta > Magnoliopsida > Cucurbitales > Cucurbitaceae > Benincasa > Benincasa hispida. Next base: position 58,727,279 of record NC_143478.1, read on the forward strand.
AGAGGCCTTTACAAACAACCAAAAATGTAAAAGAATTATATCAAACTGAGGCTAACATCCATGAAAAAATTCATTAATCCGCACATCCACAGCAATTCAACTATTAAACAGAGCAGATATGCACCCACCAAGAATGTATGTGTAATTCGTTTCAACAATGAAATTGGAATATCAAACTTGGCTCTGATACCAATTGAAGGAACTCTTAATGAAATTAAGTTCCTTTTCAACTCAAGGACTACAAATACATAATGTAAAACAAGAAATTTCTTCTACAAAGTCAACTGGACTCCTCCCACTGCCACAGCTGAGACGATGTGCCCGGTGCCTACTCGCACCATCATCTCACCAGCCTTCAGCTTCCGCCAGGATCTAATCCCCTGAAAAAAAGAACAAACATGATTAGTGGCGCCTGAATCAATAATCCATGTAGAATGATCATTCTCCACTAAAGAAGTTTCTAACACTAGTAAATCATATTTACCTTTGTTTGCCTTGGCCTTAGCCTTGTCTTGTTCTTCTCCTTGATCCAGCAAGAACAATTCCTCTTCCAGTGCCCATCCCGGTTACAATGGAAACACTTTCCCTTATCTCTGGGCGTTGGTCGCCTTCCCCGCTGTGCGACAGGCAGTTGGTTAGCAGTCGCCTTCCCCTTCCCCTTACCACCCATCTTCTTCTTCCACTTTCTAATGTTAGAAGTAGAAGGTGCAGACTTACTCCAAGAGATCGAACCTCGATGGAACTTCTTTGATGACGAGGCAACATTCGCCTCACCAACCTTCTTCTCCTTACTTTTTAGTAAGGATTGGAATGTCTGCAACTCGTTGAGGAGAGTTGTAAAGGTATAGTCCACTTTGTTCAAAATCGCATTGCTGACAAAGTGCAGGAAGCTATCCAGCAACGAATACAGAATAATGCTAACCTGGCTGCCCTCATCGATCCTAGACCCATTCATCTCCACCACATTGAAGTGAACCATCACGTTAAGTATGTGTTCACGAACAGAGGTGCCTTCCTACAGGGACTGAAGATGTATTTAAGAGCCTCATGCTTAAGCTATCCAGACGGTTGTCCGAACATCCCCTACAGGGACTCCATGATCTCACGCATTGAGACCATGGGCTCATGCTTCTTGGCTAACACATCATTAAGACTGGCCAAGATATAAGCTTGGGCCTTCTCGTTCGCCTGTGTCTAGTGCTCATAAGCCTCCCGAACATTTCGAGTGGCATTAGGGGGTAGAATAGGAGGACGTTCCTCCGTAAGGACGAATATGAGATCATCGATGATCAGCATTGTTGTGATCGTGTGTTTCCAACTAGTGTAATTCTCGCCAGTTAGTTTGTCGGCGCTAAGTAGAGCTAATGTGATTGTAGCAATTTAAAACGTTGTTGAAAAGGGAACAAACCTTAATAAGTCTATGCCTTAACCAAATTTTAACACCAATTTTGGTTTTAGTAAAATAGTTTTCAAGTACCCTAAGTGAAAAGACTTCTATTTCGCAATGTACCATAAGTGAAAAGACATCTATTTCGCAATGATGCCCTAGCGAGGCAGGCCAAACATCACCAGTGGGGTGATCAGATGCCCCTTCACTGGGATGAGACACTCTCAACCATTAGGCAGAACCAACTCTTGGAACACCACCTAACAGTCACCATTTGTTCGGTCTAGAACTATTAGCCCTTAACAATTCCATGTAAGTGCAAACCCTCGTCTTTGGCCCCAAAGTCTCTCTTTAATGCTTCCACAGTAGAAAAAGAGCAGATTAGGACAAGAGACTAAGCGACCTTATCCTATACAAGAGATCAGATAAAGAAATGTGCAAAAGTGCCATCCTATAGGGGGACACTCCCAAGGTGCCTCGAGGCGATGCACAGAAACTTTATCCAACCTAACGAGAGAGACCGTGGGATATGCTGTCCCACGTCCCGCTCCCACTTACTTTGAACATTCTCTCCATCCACCTTGATATTGACCTACCTAAACACTTGTTGAGGTTTGTGCCCTAAACTCTCGTGTCCAGTAGTTTGTAAACAACTTTGTACGAATACTTGTGATGTATAATATAAATGATATTTATTTCACTACTTGACTTTGCACATTTAGATGTTTTTCATTTTACCACAAACTAATAAACTTAATATCCCTGGTTTTCTTTATGTAACTTAAGCATGTATGTAGTGACATACAAGTGGATCATGTCTTAAGTGACAACTAAAAAAAGTCTGTAGTATATGGATATAAGAAGGAAACCTTATCCTTGTAACACTATGGATGCGGCTCGCTTTGTGAAATTGTTACAAATATTGTGACTTGTCACAAATGGTCTGATCCTGATCATTCGTGTCGTGGACATACAAGCAGGGGCGTCCTATATAAAGTGATTGTATAAGACTTGACCTCGAAGTGTTAATTTCTGGTCATATAACACCGTTCATGACTAAGACTTCACTTCACTAGGATGACCATGGGTAACATGACCTCAATCCTGAGTGAGTTGCAAACTCCTACCATTGTAGGCGGTCCTTTGATTTGCATGGGTGCGAGTGGCCAAAACGCCGACTCAAACCTACCATTTTGGGGATTCGTCTGATTTGGGAGCTGGTAACTCAGCTACACAAGATGGAATTCACTTCTTCCCCGAGGCAGAAGTAAGTAGATAGATAGCTCTCTTAAGGGCTGATTCTAGGGCTTAAATGATGTGGCGCCACGTACCTTCTCATGGCCAAGAGGTGTTCACACATAGTAGGACTATGTTGTATTGTTCATTAGAGGGATCAGTGGTACTCAAGGAGGAAGATGTAATTACAGGGGCAAAACGATAAATTGGCCTACTGTAATTACGAGCATCTGTGAAGGGTCATCGTACTAATGATTGGTTATATCCAATGGACATAGAAATATATTGATGGTAAGAATAGTTCAACTATCGGTCTTACTTTTCCTACACGATCATATACTTCACCTAAACGATCAAGCATCTTGTCTATGCGATAGACGACCTCTTCTTCCACTTGCTTGATCATTGTGTACGGTCTCTCTTCCTTCTTACCTCTACCAAATTTGAACAAAGCCCACACTTTGGATTCTCACTCCAAGAATACTGAGGGCTCTTTAAATATAAGGGTTATATTTATGTATGCTTTAGTTTTTTTTTTTTTAACGTTATATTTATAAGCATTATAAATACTTCATTATGTGGGATGACTGTTTTAGTTGTTTATTTTATAAATGGTTATAAAATGAAATTAGAACTAAAATAATTAGTAAAAGATTAATATGTAGCAAGTCTATCTATAGTAGACCTTTTGTTGAAGGCGGGTTCTATCAAGGCTAGGGTATTTAAGATGACGGCAACGAAACACCCCTACCTGGAACCTACCTGGAAAGGTAATTTAGATAGATTTGATGTATGCATACAAATTAAGACCAGCCCATTAAAGAGTTTAATGTGACTACTTGGATTTTTTTTTTAATTTCAAAGACAAAAGTTGTTTTTGAGCAAACTTTATAAATGAATTAGATCATAATCAGTAGCCGAATTGTCTAGGTTAATAAACCCCTAGGTAGAACATTCAGTGGGAGGTTCTATGGCCATTTGATGCTTCATTTTCACCTCTCGCGTTTCTCCCTCACAGTCCACACCGTGAGATCTACCTTCGGCCTCGAGGCACCTTTGGCATGTCCCCCCAACGGATGGTGTTTTGGTAGGTCAATATCAAGGTGGATGGAGAGAGTGTTCATAGTAAGTGGGAGCGGGAAGTGCGACAGCATATCCCTCAGTCTCCCTCGTTGGATTGAATAAAGTTTCTGCACATCTCCTCGTGGCACTCTTGCTGTGTCCCCCTATAGGATGGTTGTTTTGCGCGTTTCTTTATTTTACCTCCTGTAAGAGGAAAAGGTTACTTAGTCTCTTGTCCTAATCTGTATTTTCCATATGGTAAGCGCATTAGGGCGATACTCTGGGGCCGAAAACGAGGGGTTACACTTACGCAAGATTGTTAAGGGTTAACTATTCTATACTGAACAAATGGTCGCTATTAGGTTTAGTTCCAAGAGTTGGTTCTGTCTAATGTTTGAGAATGTCTCATCCCAGTGAAGGGACATCCGATCACCTCACCGATGACGTTTTTCCTGCCTAACTGAGGCATCATTGCAAAATAGAAGTCTTTTCACTTAGGGTACTTGGAATCTGTTTTGCTAAAAATTAATTGGTTAATTAAAAAATGTGGTTTTTGCAAAGTCTTATAAAAGTTTATTCGTTTTGTTTTCAGCAACGGTTTTTTTTAATGGCATCAGGCACTATCAATTTACTTAGCACCGAAAACTGAATGGCCAAAATTATTCCAGTTGGAAACATATGCTCACGACGATACTCATCATTGAGGATCTAAAGTTTGTCCTTACGGAGGAATGTCCTCCTATTCCACCTGAGGACGCTACTCGAAATTTTCGGGCAGTGTATGAGCATTGGACACAGGCAAATGAGAAGGCCTGAGCCTATATTCTGGCCAGTCTTAGTGACGTCTTGGCCAAGAAACATGAGTCCAAGGTCTCAGCTCGTGAGATCATGGAGTCCCTATAGGTAATGTTCGAACAACCGTCTGGACAGCTCAAGCATGAGGCTCTGAAACACATCTTTAGCTTCAAAATGGAGGAAGGCACCTCTGTTCGTGAACACGTGCTGAATATGATGGTCCACTTTAACGTGATGGAGATGAATGGGTCTAAAATCTATGAGGGCAATCAGGTCAGCATTATCCTACATTCATTGCCGGAGAGCTTCCTCCACTTTGTTAGCAATATGATTCTTAAAACAGTGGAATACTCCGTTACCACTATCCTCAATGAGTTGCAGACTTACCAATCCTTGCTGAAAAGTAAGGAGAAAAAGGGAGGTGAGGAAAATGTTGTCTCGTCCTCTAAAAAGTTCTATCGAGGTTCGACCTCAAGAACAAAGTCTGCACCTTCACCTTCTAACTCTGGAAAGGGAAAGAAGAAGAAGGGTGGTAAAGGGAAAGTGAATGTGCCTGCTAACCCGCCACCTGTCGCCCAGAAGAAGCGTCCACCGCCGTTTGATAAAGGAAAATGTTTCCACTATAACCAGGACAGAAACTGGAAGAGGAATTGTCCTTGATATCTGAAGGAAAAGAAGGCTGCCAAGGTTAAGGCCAAGGTAGACAAAGGTAAATATAGTTTAGTGGAGAATGATGATTCTGCTTGGATATTAGATTCGGGCACCACTAATCATGTATGTTCTTCTTTTCAGGGGATTAGATCCTGACGACAGTTGGAGGCTAGTGAGATGATGTTGCAAGTAGGCACCGAGCACGTCGTCTTAGTTGTGGCAATGGGAGACATCCAATTTACTTTACAAAATAAGTTTCTTATATTAAAAGATGTCTTTGTAGTTCCTTAACTAAAAAGGAACCTTATTTCTGTAAAGTGTATGTTACAATAGAATGGCACTATTTCTTTTAAATTGAATAAAGTGTTTATTCGTAAGGATGGTGTTAAAATTTTTACAGCTAAACTGGAAAATAACTTGTATGTGCTAAGACCTTTAGCCTTAAGTTCCCTCTATAACATAGAGATGTTTAAATCTATCGTAACTCAATCTAAGCGCCAACGAGTTTCTCCAAAAGAAAATGCCCGACTTTGGCACCTTCGATTAGGGTACATCAATCTCAATAGGATTGAGAGATTGGTGAAGAATGGCCTTCTAAGTGATTTAGAGGAAAATTCTTTATCAGTGTGCGAATCTTGCCTTGAAGGTAAGATGACTAAACGACCTTTTTCTAGAAAAGGTTATCGAGCCAAAGAGCCTCTTGAATTAGTACATTCTGATATTTGTGGTCCTATGAATATGCGAGCTCGGGGAGGCTATGAGTACTTTATCAGTTTTACTGATGTTTACTCGAGATATGGGTATGTCTATCTGATGCAACGAAAGCCTGAATCTTTTGAAAAGTTCAAATTATTTAAGGTCGAAGTTGAAAATGCTTTGGATAGACGAATAAAAACACTTCAAACAGATTGAGGTAGAGAGTTTTTGGAATCTTTGATCTGGGATTATTTATTAGAACATGGAATCATTTCCCAACTCTCGGCACCGGGTATACCTCAGCGAAATGGTGTAACAGAGAGGAGAAATAGAATCTTGTTGGACATGGTTCGTTCGATGATGAGTTATGCTTCCTTACTAGACTCGTTTTGGGGTTTCACAGTGGAGACTGCAGTATACATTCTCAACTGTGTTCCTTCTCAAAGTGTTGCAAGAACACCTCTAGAGCTGTGGAACGGGCGTAAAGCTAGTTTACGTCACTTCCGCATATGGGGTTGCCCAGCACATGTGCGTGAGGCAAATCCCAAGAAGTTGGAATCACAATCGAGGTTGTGCCTCTTTGGAGCTACCCCAAATGTAAACAAGGAGGTTACTTTTATGATCCGTCCCACAATAAGGTGTTTGTTTCCACAAACGCTTCTTTCCTGGAGGAGGATCATAACAGGGAGCACAGTCCACGTAGTAATGTCATGTTAAATGAACTTTCCAAAGAAACTACTGAAACTTCAACAAGAGTTGTTGAAGGACCTACTTCATCAACAGAATTGTTGATGATAGTTCATCTATTAGGTCAGATCCACCTGAAGAGTTGAGGAAACCTCGATGTAATGGAAGGGTTACGAACCCGCCTGATCGCTATCTGGGTTTCACGGAAATCCTAGCTATGGTGACAGATGGCGACGTTGAAGATCCATTGTCCTTTAAAAAGGAAATGGAGGATGTTGACTGGGATGAATGGGTCAAAGCCATGAATCTCGAGATGGAGTCGATGTACTTCAACTTGGTATGGGATCTTGTAGATCAGCCTGATGGGGTAAGACCTATAGGTTGTAAATGGATCTACAAGTACAAACGGGGTGTTGATGGAACAATGTAAACCTTCAAGGCTCGACTTGTGGCAAAGGGTTATACCCAAGTGGAGGGAGACTATGAGGAGACTTTCTCACCTGCTGCCATGTTAAAGTCAATCCACATGATAGTGCATCGAGGAGACGTCATTGTCATGAAAATTGCCTCGGAGCAAAATGTTGCTGATTTGTTTACGAAGGCTCTCACGGCTACAGTGTTTCAGGGTCACCTTCAGAGCACGGGTCTGCGGGACCACTCGCAACTGGACTAGGGCAAGTGGGAGATTTTGTTGCACTGGGTTTTTATGCCCTAGTTTATTTTTTTGTGCCTGTCTACTTGAACTCCCCACTTCGCTTTAGGAAAAGTGGGAGATTGTTGGGGTTTGTGCCCTAAAGTCTCGTGTCCAGTAGTTTGTAAACAACTTTGTACGAACACTTGTGATGTATAATATAAATGATATTTATTTCACTACTTGACTTTGCACATTTAGATATTTTTCATTTTACCACAAACCAATAAACTTAATATCCTTGGTTGTCTTTATGTAACTTAAGCATGTATGTAGTGACATACAAGTGGATCATGTCTTAAGTGACAACTAAAAAAAGTCTGTAGTATTTGGATATAAGAAGGAAACCTTATCCTTGTAAAACTATGGATGCGGCTCGCTTTGTGAAATTGTTACAAATATTGTGACTTGTCACAGATGGTCTGATCCTGATCATTCGTGTAGTGGACATGCAAGCAGGGGCATCCTATACAAAGAGTTTGTATAAGACTTGACCTCGAAGTGTTAATGTCTTGTCATATAACACCGTTCATGACTGAGACTTCACTCCACTTGTATGTCATTAGAGGGATCAGTGGTACTTAAGGAGGAAGATGTAATTACAGGGGCAAAAAGGTAAATTGGCCTGCTATAATTACGAGCATCTATGAAGGGTCATCGTACTGATGATTAGTTATATCCAATGGACAATGAAATATATCTATGACAAGAAGAGTTAAAGTCGGTCTTTAGTGGAATTCCTTGTAGTTAACAGATGGTGGATATCGTGACTAAAGAGTTTAGTCAGCTATTCATGTACCATTGGAGCTTTGAGCCATAGATCTATAAACTCCCTTTGGTAGCTTGGACACAAGTTGAGAGTCAGTTTTTGGGTCAATTTGAAATATTCAAATTGACAAGAGGGAGCTCTATTATATATGATATAATTGAACGAGTTAATTAAATATGATATAACTAACTTTATGTATGAGATACATTAATTTAGAGGAAATTGGATATAAATATGATTTATATCTAGTAGAGGAAAATATTATAATTAATATATGATATTAATTTATATGTTATGAATATGATAAGATCACATTCATTGGACGGTTATAAAGGAAATGGGAAAGCACCGTTTAGAAAATCAGTGTCTATATGATAGTGACTGCACGATCGCTTACATATACGATATTGCTAAGCGAACACATATCGGTTACACCGTCGCGCGCTAATATCTAAACGATCATTTACCTTTTTCCTAAGTGATCGTTTAGCTCCCAATATTTACTAAACGATCACATAGACGATTGCTTAGTTTTTTCTACGCGATCGTTTGGACGATTGCTCACCCTTTTCCTATACGATAGTTTAGACGATGGCTTACTTTTCCTACACTGTTGTATACTTCACCTAAACGATCAAGCATCTTGTCTATGCGATAGATGACCTCTTCTCCCAGGTGCTTGATCGCTGTGTACGGTCTCTCTTCCTCCTTCCCTTTACCAAATCCGAACAAAGCCCACACTTTGGATTCTCACTCCAAGAATACCGAGGGCTCTGAGTGGTGTTGTCTTCTCCGTTTCCTTCTGTCATTTGAGGTAGACGGTTGGGCATCAGACTCGCTATGAAGAAGAAATCTTCAGCTGGTATGATTTCTTGATCTCTTTAGCATTATGAAAGTATGTTTGAATGTATATACGATAATTCTATCACAATGAATTGGAAAGATCAGCTTCCGCTCGTAGATACTCTTGAATAAGAGTTCCTTCAACACCATCCTTTAGGGGGACATTTTCAAGGTTCCTCGAGGCCAAGGATAGATCTCATGGTGTGGACAATAAAGAGAGAAATGCAAGAGGTTTAAATGAAGTATCAGATACCCCAAGTACCTCCCACTAAATGTTCTACCTAAGGGTTCATTAACTTAGACCATTCAGCTACTGATTTTAATCTAAGTCAGTTTAATTTGCCCAAAAAATAACTTTTGTCTTTGAAATTAGACCAGTTCAAGTAGTCACATTAAACTCTTTAATGGACTGTCCTAAAATTTGCATGCACGCATCAAATCTATCTAATTCACCTTTCCAGGTAGGTTCCCAGGTAGAGGTGTTTCGTTTCCATCACCTTAAATACCCCAGCCTAGACAGAACCTGCCTTAGACAAAAGGTCCCTTATAGATAGATTTGCTACACTTTAACCTTTTATTAGTCAATTTAATCCTATTAAACTGATTAAAAGCTTAAAGCCTAGGTTGCTAATCTTATTAGAACCATGATCTCAGGTCTATCTCAACCAAGTTTTAAAACACTTTTAAAACCATGATTCAAGCCTAAGTTCGCATGCATATCTTTCTTATAGATTTTAGTTCTATTTTCCTTATAACCTTTATAAAAGAAACAACTAAAACTATACACATTTCCACACAACTAGGTATTTATAACACTTATAAATGTAACCTATGTGTCGTGCTTCATGCAATGTCCGTTTATTACTATACATAAGTTTTATATACAAGTAACGGTCCAAGAAAACATGCTTCCATACACCCTTATACTATAACACTTATAATATAAAGATGATGCATGTCTATGCTTTACGCAGGCATAAATATAACTCTTATATTATATGATGCATGAGCATACTTTTATATAATTTAAATCATGCTTCTCTAAATCATAACACTTATAATAAAGAGATTAGGCATGACCAATGCATAACTTAAGGTGGGATTTCTTCTATATGGCATACCATATGACATATAAATAAACATACATCCTATGTACATTCACAAAGATTAATGGACCGGGATGAACCACCTCAAAAAATCAGAAAGAAAAATTCTATCTATTACATTTTCCATCGAGTAAATCAGTTCACAAGTGAACCAGGTCTTGAACTGCACGGGCGAAGCTCCCATCGTTTAGTAAATGCAGTCGGGTATACAATTATTTAGCTACAATCGAGTACCAATAACTATGCGATGAAGCATGAGATACCCGATCGTTTAGCGCACAAGAAAAAACATGCGAGTCCTATACGATCGTTTAGACGAAGACGTTGCTGTGAAGCACAACCACTTAACAGGTGATAAATAAACGATTTACTCCGCGATCGTGTAGTCAAGAACTAAGCGATGAAGCATGTTGAGCTACACGATCGTCTAGTGTGTACGCGTCATCCTGCTCCCGACTATCAGATTCTCTACAATCATTTACACGACCTGAACAATGCTTGGTCGTCTTCAACCTTAAAGAACAAAAACTCCTTGTTTTGAAGCCTCAGCACAAACGACTCAATGACTTGAACTCTTTAAAATTACAGACTCGATAGTAAGTTAATATGCCCAAAAACGTAGGGGCCCTTACAATTAACTTCAAATGTAAAAGAATTTAAACAACCAGAGGCTTCATCCCAGAAAACTTCATTAATCCACACTACAAAAATACGTTTAACGCTTAAACAGAATGTAGACATGCTTTACCCACCGAGAAAGTAAATGTTATTCTTTGCATCAATGAATTTGGAATTCAGAACCTGGCTCTGATACCAATTGAAGGAACTCTTATCAAAGAGTACCTCTGAGCGGAAGCAAGATCGTTCCAAACTTATTGTGATAGAATTACTGCATTCACAATCAACCAAACTAGTTATGCAATAAATAACAAATTACAAGCATGCTTTGAAACTTTAAACAACAAGAGCACGAAATGCATACCAGTTGAAGAACTCTTCTTCATAGAAATCTCGCTCTCGAACAAGGACGGCTCATCTCGCTCTCACTAAGATCGTCCAAGCAAATCATCCACCAAATCTTCTACCCACGAATGAACTCCCCACAAAACGGCAGCAGGGAAGACACCACCACTTAGAACCCTCGGTATTCTTGGTGTAAAAATCTAGGAGGTATGGGCTCTGTTGGATTTGGTAGAAGAGAGTTGGAAGAAGACAATCGTAAACCACGACCAAGCAAGTGGGAGAAGTCAGGTATCTATCATATAGATTATGCTTGATCGTTTAGGTAATGGTACACGATCGTTTAGAAAAAGGGTCGCGATTGTATATACGATCGTTTAGTAAACGCTCAAGCGTGCTATCATTTAGGAAAAAGCTAGATGATCGTTTAGAAAATCCTATGTGATCGTCTAGTAAACGGTGCGTGAGTATACGATCATTTAGAAACTTTGATATCGTGTAGGCTCTCAGTTTGCTATGTGATAGGCAGTATACACCACTCGTGAGCGAATGTCTCATCTCTTTGCATAATGAAAACAATTTTAATTTTATCCTTCAGTTACAAAAACTGAATGCAACCTCCCATTATCATATGGTTACGGAGAAAATCCAGCACAATTATCCTATAATTATCAAATTAAATAATAAATATAATCATATTATATTCATTAACCTATGATTTAAATCACATCATATGCAATACATTAACCATAGTCTTTTTCTCCTTCACTAGATATAAATCATATTTATATCATGTTCCTCCAATTAATGTATCTCATACATGATGTTAATCATATCATATATAATTAACCAGTTCAATCATATTATATATAATCGAACTCCCTCTTGTCAATTTAAACACTTCAAACTGACCCAAAAACTTATTCTCAACTTGAATCCATTGAGTTACCAAGGGGACCTTATGAACCTATGACTCGAAGCTCCAATGGTACGTGAATAGCTGACTAAACTCTTTAGCCACGAGATCCACCATCCGTTAACTGCCAGGTATTCCACTAAAGACCGACAGTTCTACTCGCCTCACCACAGATATATTTTTATGTCCATCGGATATAACCAATCAACAGTAAGATAACCCTTCACAAATACTTGTAAGTACAGCTGGGCCAATTTACCGTTTTGCCCATGTAGTTACATCTAACTCCTTAAGTACCACTGATCCCTCTAATGAACAATAGAACATAGTCCTACTATGTGTGGACACCTCTCGGGCCATGAGAAGGTATGGCACGCCACATCATTCAAGCCCCAGAATCAGGCCTTAAGGGAGTAATCTATCTACTTACCTCTGCTTCGGGGAAAGTGTGAATACCATCTTGTTAGCTGAGTTCTCAGCTCCCAAATTAGACGAATCTCCAAAGTGGTAGATTTGAGTCGGTGATCTAGCCACTCGCACCCATGAAAATAAAAGGACAGCTCTTTCCCAACTCATTCAGGATTGAGGTCATGTTACCTATGGTCATCCTAGTGAAGTGAAGTCTCTGTCATGAATGGCATTATATAACAAGACTATAAAACTTTGTGATCCAGTCTTATACAAACTCATTTGTATATGACGCTCTTGCTCGCATGTCTCCACATGAATGATCAGGATCATACCATCTGTAGCAAGTCACAACACACTTATAACTATTCTACAAAGTGGGTCACATCCGTAGGGTTACCGGGATAAGGTTTCCCTCCTAAATCCATATATTACAGACCATTGTGCAGTGGAAGAAACTAGAATCCATAAGCACTCTAATTCATTAATTTTGGTAGAAAAGAAAACATGCTTCTACAGGAAAAAATGAGTTTCATGACATACCTTTGAAGAACTTCCTCTAAGCTTATATTCAGCTGCAAATCTCCATAGGATCTTGTTGTAGACCACCCCAAGATCTTCCCTACTATCATCTTGGAGCTTAAGATTGAGTAGTGGGACTCAAAATAAGCTAAAATTAAGGAAATTTGGAGAAGCTCACAACAGCAACCATGTAGAAGAACACCCTTCTTCTCTCAAATTTTTCTCAAAATTTTATTCAGTTGCAATAACTTCAAAACACTCCAAATTCTTCAATACATAACAGGCATTCATGCAAAGAAGTTTGCTGCATGAGATGCAGCTCATGCTTGGAGTTAATGAAGAGTTAATGTGGGTTGTTGGTGAGCTAGTAGAAGAAGACAAAGGAAAACGGTTTTTCCAACTTTTGTGCCTAGTAGAAGAAGACAAAGGAAAAGGGTTTTTCCAACTTTTGTGTTTTTGTTTTCTTTTTCAATTTTATTTAAATTGATTTCAAAAATAAATTTTATTTAATAAAACTTAATATATTATTAATTTTACAAAATTAATTTTCTTAATAAAATTAATAAATAATTATTTAAACAATTTAAATAATTCTAATTAATTTAATATCAAATATTAAATTAATTTTTAACACAATTCCATCTTCAAATATTTAAATCATATTTAAATATTATTAATTCATCTTAATTATTTAAATATATCTTGTATGTTCATTTAACAATATTCATATTTAAGTCAAAGTAACTGAAAATTGATGCATGATCCGTAATTGTTGTGTGTCAATTGTCAATAGCAAAAGTTGTATCATGTATATGCAATTTTCTCGACCAATTTAGAATTAGCCATTAGGGGTGTTGAATGAGAAATTTTGGACTAATCACAAGTCACCACGTTGTTTGCTAAATTAACGACGAATTTCTAAATCATTGACTTCGGGTCCAATTAGAAGTTGACACATGTCCCGAATTGAATTGAAGACAAGTTTCGATGATGTCACGTGGATGAATCAGATGAGATTAATTTGGTCCAATTTGATATTACTATTTGAGCTTAAAGTCCAAACTATAAAAAAAGTTGAATTGGACCCAAATTCCAGATCAGGCTCAAAACCAACTAATTGAACCCAAGGGTCAGGCCCATGGACCAACCAAGCCCACGAAGCCCACCTGAGAACTCTATAAATAGAGAAGTTCTCTTCATTTGTAAGGAGCGACATTTTCTACACTCAAAAGACCCAAAGAGAATGCACTAACAAGCAGAGGACTCCCAAGACTCCTGAAGCTGCACTCCTATAAGGCAGAAGACCTTTGAAGACACAAATACTCTTCCAAGACTTCTACTTCAAGCTTTCAAGACTCCTGAAGCTGCACTCTTATAAGGTAGAAGACCTTTGAAGACTCAAATACTCTTCCAAGACTTCTACTCCAAGCTTCCAAGACTTCTACTTCAACAACGTTCGGTGATTTCCTTCTCCAAGTCAAGCATATTCACCCAACTTAGAGAGAATCAGAGGATCAAATATTAGAGATCGAACCACATCGCATCAAATCAACTCCAACACCAACTCAAGTTCAACTCCACGAAACACGTTTCTCTGGAAACCTGGTGTGAACAAATTGGCACACCCAGTGGGACCTCTCTACCTCTCATCTCTCTCTTGTCATCCGAGTCAATAAATCTACAAATGGCACCAAAGAAAGTTGCATCCAAAGCTACCGTCGCAAGCAACACTTAAATAAGCTCTGTCATCACAGAGGAAATCTGGGGCAAGCTGATGGAATTTCCTAAAGGCGGGATCATCATCAGAGAAAATCCCTTGTTTGAAAACTAGCTTCTGTTACTGATCTATCAGAGAAAGAATCACATTTTGATGTAGTGTCTGTCAAGATGACTGACGTAACAACTGAGTCGACCATGGCAGAGATGGAGGTAAAGATAAATCTTCTAATGAAGGCTATAGAGGAGCGAGATCATGAAATCACTGCTTTAAGAGATCAAATACAGGCTCGAGATACTACTGAATCAAGTCAATCCCCGGCTACAAAAGCCAATGACAAAGGAAAGACTGTCTTACAGGAAAGTCAGCCACCACAATCCACCTCTGTTGCCTCCCTATCAGTTCAACAGCTCCAGGATATGATCACAAACTCCATAAGAGCTCAGTACGAAGGACCGTTGCAAAGCTCCTTTATGTACTCCAAGCCATACACCAAGAGAATCGACAACCTCAGAATGCCAGCTGGGTATCAACCTCCAAAGTTCCAGAAGTTTGATGGAAAGGGCAATCCAAAACAACATGTTGCACACTTCATTGAAACATGTGAAAATGTAGGAACCAGAGGAGACCAGCTAGTCAAGCAGTTCATCCATACCTTGAAAGGAAATGCTTTCGATTGGTATACTAATTTGGAGCCAAAAGTGATTGACAGTTGGGAATAACTAGAAAGGGGGTTTCTGAACCGCTTCTACAGTACAAGGCGTATTGTTAGCATGATGGAGCTGACAAACACCAAACAGTGGAAGGGAGAGACAGTCATCGATTACATCAACCGATGGAGAGCTTTAAGTCTGGATTGCAAAGATAGACTTACTGAATAATCTGCAGTGGAGATGTGCACTAAAGGCATGCACTGGGAGCTTCTCTACATCCTACAAGGGATAAAACCTCGTACGTTTGAGGAGCTGGCAACACGCGCTCATGATATGGAGCTGAGCATTGCCAATAATGGAACTAAAGATTTCCTAGTCTCTAAAGGGAGAAAATACAAAAATGATGCCAAGGGCACTGAAAAGATCGTGGGTAGTGCCACAAAAGAATCTATGGTTGTTCATGTGACCCCGCTAAAATTTTCCCCCAAAGGAAAACAAACAAAATTTGAAAGAAGGCACAATGAGGGCGAGAAGCGTCGTCCAACTCTTAAAAAAATGACAAGAGAAGGTTTATCCATTCCCTAACTCTAATGTGGCAGAGATGTTGGAGCAACTACTAGAGAAGCAACTTATTCAGCTACTGGAATGCAAGCGGCCGGAACAAGAAGGAAAAATAGATGATCCTAACTACTGCAAGTATCATCGGGTCATTAGTCACCCAGTTGAAAGGTTCTTCGTGCTGAAAGAACGAATTATAAAGTTGGCTCGTGAAAAAAATATTGAGCTAGATTTGGATGAAGTAGCTCAGACAAATCACGCTACAGTAGCGGTGACTTCAAATGTTCCAATACTGTCTGTGTCCCATGCTCAAAGACAAAGTTCGATCTAGTTTGGAGAATTCAAACCTATAGTTGTTCGGTTCCAACAAGAGATTCAAACAGAAAATTCTAAAAAGAAAGATGAGCTTTTTGAAGATGACAATGAAGGGTGGATAGTAGTGACTCATCAAAAGAGAAGACAACCAAACTCCACCCAAAAAGAGTCGCGTTCCTATCGAAGCTATAGAAGAAGAAACAAGACTCATAAAAAGAAAGGCAAAAAGATGACACGGAAGCCTAAGTCTGCTAAGAAAGAAGACAAAGACTTCCCTCAAATCCAACGGCCGGTAACTTTGACAGAATTTCTCCCAATAAGCTTTCTCAATAATCATCCAGAGAAAGTATCAGAAGTTATTGCATGTCACACTATCGGCATAGTGGAAGTCGACAACAATCATGTGACTGCTGAAGAAGTCAAAGACTCAGAAGAAATGAAGCAAAGAATATTTGTCTTCGATCATATTAAGCCTTCAAGTGCTCGATCTTTAGTTTTTCAAAGATTGAGTATGGCCACAGTAGGAGAAGAAGATCAATGTCCAACGACTACTTCTGCTCGAACTTCAGCCTTTAAAAGGCTAAGTGTATCCACATCAAAGAAAGATCAACATCCAGCATCTGCTTTTGATCATCTCAAGACAACAAATGATCAACGTAAAGGAAGGATGAAAATCTTGAAGCCAACGTCATTCCATGAAGAAAACAACGACGAAAAGATTCACAGTCATGTCCCTTCACGCATGAAGAGAAAATTTTCTGTTGACATAAGTATAGAAAGTTCCTTGATAGTGAAGCCAAAACTCATCATATTGATGAATCCTATAAATGAAGAGGATAATCAAAACCATGATGAAATAAGAGCTTCTGAAGTTTAAATGAAGAAGCTCCTCATCGCAAGAGCCTAAACTGCATGATGCTCCTAGCCGCATGAGCTTAAAATGTGAACGGCCCAAAAAAAATTGTATGAACTACGTTACGACTTGATCCCTTTCAATATAAAGGGTACGTAGGGAACTTAAAGAAATTTAAGTTCAATCGCGCATAAAAAGAAAAAAAAATCTCTTCGAACTATATTATGACTTGATCCCTATCATTAAGAAGAGTATGTAGGCAGCTTGAAAAAAACTTCAAGTTCAGTCCAGTTAAAAAAAAAAAACTTGAACTACGTCATGATTCGATTCCTATCTTTAAAGGTACGAAGGAAACTTAAAGAAATTTAAGTTTAGTCCATCAGAAGAGGTACCGCAACCACCTAAGTATAATACTACAAGATTAATGTTGATCATCCCCGTCAAAGAATGACACTTTAGATTAAAGATGTTCATCCCTATTGGGGGCAACACAATGGGTTGAAGATGTTCATCCCTCGTAAGGAGCCAACACAGTAAATAAAAGGCACACACGTGAAATGCGCTTCGCTTCCTCTTTAAAAGTAAACTTATACGCTCCTCCATCTTTAAGTTTAGAGGCTCCATCAATGCTTCATCTTCATGTTCAAAGTCACAAAGTCAAGCCTACTGCCAAAGCTTCATGCTTCATCAAACTCAAATGCGAAGAATTTGTCGATGCTTTGTCAAACTCAAGTGCGAAGGTCTCGTCGATGCTTCTCCATATTTAAGTTCAAAGGCTTCATCGATGCTTCTCCATCTTTAAGTTCAAAGGCTTCGTTGATGCCTCTCCATCTTTAAGATCAAGATTGGCATGCATGGCCCCACTTCCATCTTCAAGTTAAAGGTCGGTGTGTATGACTCCGCTCCATCTTCAAGTTCAAGGTCGGTGTGCATGGCTCAGCTCCATCTCCAATGACTCGGCTTACAAAACAATGATGTAGCTTCGCTTCATCTCCAAACTAATGACGTGACTTCACTTCATCTTCAAAGTCATGGCGTGGCTTCATTTCATCTCCGAACTAATGACGCGGCTTCATTCATCTTCAAAGTCGTGGCGTGGCTTCGTTTCATCTCCAAACAAATGACGCGGCTTCGTTTCATCTCCAAGTCGTGGCGTGGCTTCGTTTCATCTCCAAACTAATGACACGACTTTGCTCCATCTTCAAAGTCGTGGTACGGTTTCATTTCCTCTCCAAAATATTGGTACAACTTCACCTCTTCTCCAAAATTTGTGTAGCTTCGCTTCCTCTCCAAAAATGTGGATGTGGTTCCACCTCATATGCGAGATCAAGTTTGGTTTGTCTAGCTCTACCTCATATGCGAGGACAACTCTGGTCCGTCTGGCTCCGCCTTGTACGCGAGATCGACTCTAGCCAACCTGACTCTGTTCAAAATTTTGATGGCACATTCTTCTCATCTTCAAGGTTTGATGGCATATCCGTCTCATCTTCAAATACTCAATGGCATATTTCCCTTATCTTCAAATTTTAATCAAGAAGTAACATAACAAGGCAAACCTTTCGAGGATCCTCCCTAGGGTGATCAAATGGGAGAGTTGTATGCCTTTGCGGGGCCTCTTCCCATGACGATCAGGATACACGAGCGACGCTACAAGGTAGACCTTTCCGAGATCCTCTCTAGGGTGATCGAATTGGAGAGTTGTAACCATTTGCAGGGCCCCTCCCATGACGATCAGGATACACAAGCAGCGCTACAAGGTAGACCTTTCCGAGATCCTCCCTAGGGTGATCGAATGGGAGAGTTGTAAGCCTTTGTGGGGCCCCTCCCATGACAATCAGGATACACGAGCGGTGTTACAAGGTAGACCTTTCCGTGATCCTCCCTATGGTGATCAAATGGGAGAGTTGTAAGCCTTTGCAGGGCCCCTCCCATAACGATCAGGATGTACAAACGGTACTACAAAGTAGACCTTTTCGGGATCCACCTAGGATGATCGAATGGGAGAGTTGTAAGCCTTTGTGGGGCCTCTCCCATGACGATCAGGATACACGAGCACACCAAAGACGGGTCGATGAGATTAAAAAAAAAAAAACTTGTTTTGTTGTGCTCCTTTGGTTGCACCGTAACTCCTACAAAAAAAATAGTAGGGGAGCAAGTTAGTAAAAAAATAAATAATAAAAAAAAAAGAGAAAAAAAAATAAACTTCTGGAAAAAAAAGAGAGAAGAAAAAAAAATGTAGGAAAAAAAAGAGAAAAGTGAAAAAAAAATTAAGAAACAAAAAAAAAAGAAAAAAATAATATATATATATATATATGAAAACAAAAAAGGAAGGGAAGCCCTAATTCCCCATCTTTCCCTCTTTCTCCCTTCTTCTCACTTACAGCTTCCTACTGCAATTCAAGGTTGATTTGCAATCTGAGTCTGATTGACAAAGGATGTAAAGAACATAAGATTGAAAGAGAATTATAATTCAAATTGCAAAGGACATAAGAACGAAAGAGATCACACTACAAGATGAAGAAGAGCATGCATCCTGGCAGTATTTATATAGCTAAGTTCGATGGGATTTTTTCTACTAATCAGTTGAAATCTGATAAAATCACGGCTTACTTGAATTGAATACTGTTTATTTTGTTGTGGAACTTCAATTCTTGCTGAAATTAGTTAAGAGTCAACAAAAAAAGATCATGCTCGATTGGAGGCTGCCTGAATTAGGGGTCACGGTGGAGTTTTGAATCCCTAGATTCAACGACGATGAGTTTTGAGCTTAAAACTTGAGAGAATCTTGCATAAGCCAACAATATAGAGAAGGAAATCTCGCTAAGGCTGGTATCGCTAGCCACAAAGCAGACGGCTGCCTAAGATAAAAAAAAGAAAAATAAATAATAATAATAATAAGGGAGAATCTCGCTCGAAATCCTCTCGCTGGTGTCGCTCTCTCCCACAATCTCGCTCAAAATACTCTCACTGATCTCGTTCTCTCCCACGATATCGCTCTCTCCACTCTCGCTCTCTCCCACTTTCTCGCTCAAAATCTCGCTCTCTCCAACAAACTTCACGTGCTAATTGCAAGCACTGTAAACAAAAGATTATGAAAGGAGAGGAACTTGTGAACTTAGTCACTGCCTTGGTGCCTTCAAAGACAACGTGTTTGGCCAATTATCGAAGATATTGTTGATGAAGTTGTTCATGATACCCATGGCCTTACTGGAAATACCGATGTCTAGATGAACTTGCTTCGGCACCTTGAAGATGTAGATCTTCTACGTTTCTACACTCTTCTTCGTCCTCTTCTTCTTCTTGTCTCCGTCAGCAGAGTATCATTCCTTCTTCAGCTGTTAAACGAATCAAATTCGATTCTCAAATTAAGTTCCTAGTGAAGTTGGTATGGTATCACCATGAAGTTGGTAGGGTATCGCTGGTGATGGCTTGGTATCGCTGGTAATGGCCTGGTATCGCTAGTAATAGCTTGGTATCGCTGGTAATGGCTTGATCTCGCTGGTAATCGCCTGGTATCGCTAGTAATGGCTTGGTATCGCTGGTAATGGCCTGATCTCGCTGGTAATGGTTTGGTATCGCTGGTAATGGCCTGATCTTGCTAGTAATGGCTTGGTATCGCTGGTAATGGCCTGATCTCCCTGGTAATGGTTTGTTATCACTGGTAATGGCCTGATCTCGCTGATAATGGCTTGGTATCGCTGGTAATGGCCTGATCTCGCTAATAAGGTTGTCTTCCAATACATTGGCTCTTCAAAATCTCTTCCATTTAAGTTCAAATTCATATTCCATTCAAATTGGAATTAAAAGCAACTGTTATTCCAAATCTCAGTCTAAAGCCTCTAATCCAAATTTTTATTCTAAATTCAAGCCAGCCAAATCGGGTGAGATAAATATCAAATCTGTCCCAAATTAAAATTTGGTCATATCCCAAATTTTATCAATATTTGAATGGTTAACCTTGATATTGAGTTATAAATAAAATGTTGAGTCAAAATTTGGCTATATTCCAAATTTTATCTCAAATTTAAATCAACCTTAGTTTCTATACTCATTTCCAAGAAAAATTGAGCATATCCCAAATTTTTATCTCAAACTAAAATTGATCAAGATTCAATTTCACCCCAAATTCTAGTCCGAAATCGAATTAAATTAAATTTGCAATTAAAGTGGAACATAAATTATACTTTAGTTCAAAATAATGTTTACTTAGCAAAAGTGTGTCAAACGAACAAGATTTCAAATCAAAATTTTGAGAAAAATTCTCATATTTTGATCATGATGATGCATCAAATTAAAAGAGTAAAAAAATCGTACTTTGATCTCAAATGACATTTTTTTTTTCGAGATTCATCCACCCATATACGTGCGTAAATCTCGAAAAGGAGGCATTTGTTGAATGAGAAATTTTAGACCAATCACAAGTCACCACGTCGTTTGCTAAATTAACGAAGAATTTCTAAATCATTGACTTCGGGTTCAATTAGAAGTTGACACCTGTCCTGTATTGAATTGAAGACAAGTTTCGATGAAATCACGCGGATGAATCAGATGAGATTAAATTGGTCCAATTTGATATTACTATTTGGGCTTAAAGTCCAAACTACAAAAAAAGTTGAATTGGACCCAAATTCCATATCAGGCCCAAAACCAACTAATTATGCCCAAGGGTCAGGCCCATGGACCAACCAAGCCCCACCTGAGAACTCTATAAATAGAGAAGTTCTCTTCATTTGTAAGGGGCGGCATTTTATACACTCAAAAGACCCAAAGAGAATTCACTAACAAGCAGAGGGCTCCCAAGACTTCTGAAGCTGCACTTCTATAAGGCAGAAGACCTTTGAAGACACAATTACTCTTCCAAGACTTCTACTTCAAGCTTCCAAGACTCCTGAAGCTACACTTCTATAAGGCAGAAGACCTTTGAAGACACAACTACTCTTCCAAGACTTCTACTTCAAGCTTTCAAGACTCCTGAAGCTACACTCCTATAAGGCAGAAAATCTTTGAAGACACATATACTCTTCCAAGACTTCTACTTCAAGCTTCCAAGACTCCTGAAGCTACACTTCTATAAGGCAGAAGACCTTTGAAGACACAAATACTCTTCCAAGACTTCTACTTCAAACTTCCAAGACTCCTGAAGCTGCACTCCTATAAGGCAGAAGACCTTTGAAGACACAAATACTCTTCCAAGACTTTTACTCCAAACTTCCAAGAATTCTACTTCAAGAACATTCTGTGTTTTCCTTCTCCAAGTCAAACATATTCACCCAACTGAGAGAGAATCAGAGGATCAAATATTAGAGATTGAACCACATCGCACAACTCCAACACCAACTCAAGTTCAACTCCATGAAACACGTTTCTCTAGAAACCTCGTGTGAACAAAGGAAAATCCGTTAATTAACTTACGTTATCCAAGTGATTAACCGCCTCGGTATTTTCCTTTAAATTAATGCAAATGTTTGGATATATATATGGAACACTATCATCCTCAATAGATTGATATTTAGTTTAATTGTGTCATTAGTCAGAGTTTCATTCAAGCAATAAGTTTCTGAATTGAACTCTCGACAACTTACCAACCGTCGAGATATTTAAGAACTTTGGAAATTTGCGTCGAGAGATAATAATTTTTTTATCTTTAATTTTTTTAATTTTGATCTGAATAATCTAAATTTCATAACATTATTAAGCAAATCAAAGATATTCACATAAGAAACAAAATAAACAAACAAAATCGATAGTATTTTTTTATTACACAAAAGAGAGGAAGTTGGTAAAATGGTCTACAAAAGAAATATATCTTGACTAATACATAGAAGAAAGAACTCTCAACATCATCGCCAAACAGCATCTCCAAACAGCATCCTACAAAACAAACAAAAACCATAAGGTGAATCTTACAATTTAACAAAACAAAGAAAATCTTACGATCCTAAAAAACAAAGAAAATCCTACAAACGATTTGTTACTCCAACTATTGAGAACTTTGATATGCATCAACTTCAGTAAAAAGTTTAAGGACGAAATTGCGAACAACCAAGATATAGTTTATTAAGAACTCCCAGCAGCACCCTTGCGTACTCTCTTCCTTCCGACGATGTATTTTCCAACGGTTGTTTTAGGTATCGAGAGAGTCTCTTTTTTTTTTTTTTAGTGCAGATAGACCTTTTTCCCCAAAGTTATGCAATATTAGTGAGAATAATAATTACGCTACCAAAAACAATTAAAAGCAACAAACGAAGGCAAATTCAGTCAAAGGAAGCATCCTAGGGTAACGATCGACTTGATCAAACGGTCTGATAAATTTAATTGATTAAAGAATTCTTAGAATGCTTGAGTACTGATTACGTAGATCTAGAAGCCTAAAGTCCAGATATCCTCTCTCAAGTTCAACCTTTTCTCATATTGCTATATTAATCCAAATTTTTTTAATTTAAAACTAATTAACTAAGCATGATACTAAGATTCTTCTCATTTATCTCTATTACTCACCTATCACCTTCATACATAATTGAAGAACAATCTAGAAAATAGGCGTGAAGTAATCAAATGGTGATGAAGTGTCTAATCGCAATATTGACATAAATTTAGTTCACACTCGGTTGAAAAACCAACATTTAAATCAATGCCAACTATATTGGTTAATTGTTATCGACAAAATATTAACCTATAAAAAATGAAATTTAAAACAATAAAGATCAAAGAGAAGGTAGGTGAGATTGAAAATGAGAAATTAATAAAAAGGATGGCTCTTTTTTCCACACTTTCAACTTTATTTGGCTATAAATACAACAGAAAAGAGTTGGGAAAAACATACAAAACAATTCCTCTTTCTTCCTTTTCTTTTGCCTTCCACACATAGTCATTTCTATCAAAACCAAGAGGCAATGAAGAAAGTTGTTTCGGTCAGAGCTGTTTGTCTGTTCATAGCAGCGATGGCGGCCCTTCTCAGCGTAGCTCGTGTTGCAGAGGCGGTGAATTGCAACCCTCTGGAGCTGAACTCATGTGCCGGGGCAATCTCGTCGTCGTCGAACCCATCGAGGACTTGCTGCAGTAAGTTGCAAGAGCAAAAACCATGCCTTTGTGGGTACTTAAGGGACCCATCCTTGAGGCCTTATGTGAATGCTCCTGGCGCCAAATATGTTGCTTCCAAATGTGGCGTTCCCATTCCCAACTGCTAGACAGAGGCTCTTGCTTTTGGTTGTGATGGAAATTATGTGGGAATAATCTTATATAACAAAGTCAGTATGAAAATAATCAAAATGAAAAATGATCTATGTTTTCTTTCCCTTTAAATGATATTGAAGTATAAGTTCATCGCCATCTATATGCTTTTTTATTTCTTTTTAGTTCAAATAAAATAATAGGTATGGTGTATGTGCCTAAAAGTTATATTTTCAGATTGGTATTTTTTTTTATTTCGGTCAATGTTTAACTTTTTTTTTTACGTTGAAAAGAGTAGTATTGAAATAAAGCATGAAAGGTTAAGGGCTATAAAACAAGGGAAATTACACTGTATGGTAAATACATCTTAAGAAACTAGAATCATGATTTCAATTTTTTGTAATTATATGTGTAGCAATCATATAGTAATGACATAATAATCACATAGAAATCAGATAGCAATCATATAATAATCACATAAAAATCAGACAGCAATTAAATTTTAAGATAAAATTTTTTGATATGTTTGTAAAAAAGCAAAATCTAGAAATATGTGCCAAATTTTTAATTTTTTTAATTAAAGTTGCAATTATTCCATTACATTGTATGGTAAATACATCTTAAGAAACGAAAGTCATGACTCTAATTTTTTTTGTAATTGTAGGTGTGACAATCACATAGTAATTACATACCAATCATATAGAAATTAGATAACAATCACATAAAAATCACATAGCAATCAAATTGAAATCGGATAACAATTAAATTTTCAGATATAAATTTTTTTTGATATATTTGTAAAAAAATAAAACTTAAAAATACGTGCCCAGTTTTCATTTTTATTTTTATTAAACTTGCAATTGCCCCATGAAACAGAATGGATGTACTTTAATTTCAAGATTTCCGTCTAATTATTAGTCAATATTTAGTTTTTATGATATTAAATTTAATCAAAATTAGATCTTACATTTTTTTAATAAATTGTATTATATTAATATATCCTCACCTCTTACTAAACTCTTGTCCTGAAATTAAGAGTGGATTTGGACACCCTGTCTCTGAGTTTGAGAATTTTATCCATGTGTCTTTTAGACAGAATTTAGTCTATTTTATTGGTTGGTTTTAAAGGAAATTGTAATCCAGTCTCAGAAGAAATTAAATATTAATCGAACTTTTTTAAATAAATTAATAAGACCTGCTAAGATATGCAAATGTTTGTTCTAAAAGAATTCTTTTTATATAAAAAATATCAAATTGCACCGATAAATTTTAAAGTTGTATCGATTTAAATTATACCAATTTAGATACTTCAATTTTTAATGAATGTATCCATTTACATTCTCTATTATATTTTATTTTTTAAAACTCGTGTGAAGTTTTTAATTTCATTGAATAAATCCATACACTTTTATAAATAAATCAATTTAAACATTCAATTAAGTTTTTTTTAATCTATAGAATTCAATTCAAATCCTTCATTATATTCATTTGACAATTCGAAAAATCTACTCAAGTGTAAGATTTGAATACATAGACTATTTATATAATGTTAATAAAGGATCTAAATTGTTTCAGCCTTTTATAGTAACTAGTTGGTTTTTTGTTGTTGTTTTTGAAAATTATGCCTACTTCATTCATATTTGTTACAGTGATTTGCATCCTAGTTCTCAAAATTTAGCTCGGTTTTCTAACTATTGGTGAAAAGTATATAACAAAATAAGAAATTTGGATATGGAAGTAATGACCATAAACTTAATTTTAAAAAGATAAAACAAAAATCAAAATGGTTATCAAACGTGACTTTCACTTTAAAAAATTTTTAAACTAATTTTTCAAATTAAGTCTCTTAAAAAGGTGTTAATTTATTAGGGGTGTTCATGGGTTGAGTTGGGTTGAACGATTTTTTAGACCCATCCCAATTGTACTGATTGTAAATTTTTTCAACCCAAATGACTCTTATTAAAAAATGAACTCAACCCAACCCAACCATGAAATATTTAGGTTGGGTTGGTTCGGGTTAATCAGTTTATTTATTTAAAATTTTGTTCTAAAAAGAAGTCAAACATAAATATGTAAAAATCTAATTTAATTGTTTTCATATATTGAATTAAGATTAAAAACTCAATTCAATTTATATAGTGAAATTTTTTTCTCTAAAGTACAAAAAAACTATTTTTAAGAGTTATTGAAAAATAAAATATTAAAAAAATATTGAAATTAAATAAAATTAAAATCAATATATATAAATTATTATGTTATAAGTAATAAAAAAATATATTTTTTTTAAGTTAATAATAAATTCGGGTTGATTCAGGTTATATTAGGTGAATCCATGAACCAACCCAACTATAAATTGTGATTTATTTGAACCTAATCCAATCCAAATAAGTTGATAACCCAACCCAAATAGTACGAATTGGGTTAGATTGATCAGTTTTTTCAGATGATCGGATTTTTTTAACACCCCTATAATTTATACATTTACGAAAGTTAGAAAAAAATATAAGAATGCAACTTAAAAAAACTTATCTTCTTTATACACGGATCAAATTTAGGAGAAGAATTCGAATTTATAATTCTCTTAATTGAAAATACCTACATTATTTTTTATTTTTTATTTTTTTTTAAAAAAAAAATCTTATCAGAAGATGACGGAGAATATATTGAACCAAAAGTGAACGAAGGGAAATAAACATCTTGGTTGTGGGCGTCGTAGTGACAAATGTTATTTGTTTTCGGACAGCTGGATGAGAATAGATATATAGCGGACAGTTTGCATTTAATTGAATTAAATGTATGCAGTGAATATAATTAATATCCTAAATGGTTTGATATGACATGAAACGTATTGAATATTTTCAATTAAAAATAAAAAGAATAATAATAATAATAAATGTTTGAGAAAAGTAGTCTATAAATGTTTCTAAAAGGTTAAGTTGGAGTTGGGAGGTTTAGAAAGTTTGAATTTAAGAAACTATGTTTGGAGTGCAAGTTTTGATAATTTGAATTTAAGAAACCTATATTTAAAATACAAACTTTAATAATTCAAGAATGAAGTATAGATTTATAAATGTTTAGTTTGTGAAATATTTTTGTATTTAATCACTAGTTAGATTTTAGATTAGTTTAACTTTATCATCTTATTATTTTAATATAGTTAAGTTTTCAATAAACTAAAAAGAAATTTGAAATAGAGATTTTGACTAAAATTATAATCTTATTTAATCTATTGTTATAATAATTTGATATTTTAATTTTACTATATTTTGAAATAAAATTTCATAGATTTTTGTTACTTTAACTAATTTAAAAATAATCAATTTTTTTTACCATAATATGCTAACTTAAAATTGAAAAAAGTAGTATTTTAATATTAAATTCAATTATTGAAAAACTATACTTTGTTTTAATCAAATTACATTTTACGAATAAAAAATCAGAAATTTTGAGTTTTAGTTTTTATTTGATCGCTAAGTTATTTTAAAAATTTTAAACCTTTACGTTTAGAAAATGATTTTAAATCTTCGAGCTAGTTAAATTGAACAGAAAAAAAATGAATATGATATGATATTAAATTAGGGCTTTCGACATATAGCCTAAATAAATACATGTAAACAATTGTAGTCTAATGACGTGTTTGGAATGACTTAGAAAAAAAATGTGTTACAAAAATTTATTTTTATTTAAACACTTTGGATAAAAACTCCTTAAAATAAAAAAACACACATGTATTACAGTTCTTTCTTCAAAGTGTTTTTTTTTTTTTTTTTTGTCTAGTTAGGGACCATTTGGATTAAAGTTTTCTCAATGCCCAAGGAATTAAGGATGTCTGGGAATTATATATCTGAGAATAAAATTACTAGGAATGAAGAATGACTATGTTTGATTGTACCTGGGAAAACAATGCCTAGGAATAGTATGTGTGGGAATTAAGATAACTATGTTTGGTTGTGTAGGAAATGTTATCAACTTTTCCTCGGAATAAGTAATACATGTGTTTGGTGTTGCATGGAAATATTATTAAATCACCCAAGTAAATGTTATTTTTGTTTAAATTGTGTGATCACTTTCAAAATTTTATGCAATTATAAAACATATAACTAATAAAAAAAAACTTGCCTTAATTGATTCTAAATAATTAATTTGTGCAGTTTTATTTTTATTATACAATGGAAGGCAACACTAAGCTGCTGGAAGGAAGAAAAATGATGGTAGGAAGGGGAAGAAGAAGTGAAAACCTACACTTCTCAATGGGTATGTAATTCCTTCACTTGTGTGGCTAAAAGATGCTTGGGAATTGCCTTTTCTATGATAAATAAATAAAGCCCACCAACCAAATTTGACTTTGTAAGCAGTGTTTTTATTAATGTTTTTCAAGGTTGGCTAATTGCAGTCACCGGAGGTGGCAGTTGGTGGTTGGCTGCAGAGTTGGTGGTCGGAATTTAATTAGTGTGGGGGGAAGAGAGGTTGCCAGAGATCGGTCGATGGTAGTCGGAGTTTGTCGTTGCGACCAGAGGTTGACCGATGACAATAGCCGAGGTGGTTGTTTGAGTTGGCTGACGATGATCACCGAGGTGGTAGTCAGAGTTGGCCAGTGGCATTCATCGAATGTGGCGCCCAAAGTTGGCGATCAGATTTGGTTGGCGGCAATCATCGGAGTTGGCCGACGGTGATCGCCAGAAGGTGGCAGTCGAAATTGGCTAGTAGCAGTTGCCAGAGGTGGTGTTGGGAGGTTAATCAACGTACTTCCTATATTAAACAATAGAGCAAAATTTCTTTCCAACTATGTACAATATATATATATATATACACTCCTCGGTAGTTTTTCCTTCAATATTCGTGTCTTTGCAGTTCCATTGGTCTAATGTGTTTTATTAGTTTTAATTTCTTTTAGTGATGTTCCCAAACACAAAAAAATTAACCAAAATATTTATAAATATAGTAAAATTTTACCGTCTATCTGTGATAGACTGCGATAGACTACTATTTATGTCTATCTATATCATGATAGACATAGATAGTAGACTATTGCGGTCTATCGCAAATAGATTATAATATTTATATTTTGCTATTATTTGTAAATATTTTCAGCAATTTTTCTATTTAAAATAATTCTCCTTTTTTAAATAGTTTTTTCATTGCATACTATATAAGAGTCTACAACGTACATGCGAAAGAAATTTGGATCTTAAGCACTCTAACTACATTAATTTTAGGAAACAAGCATTCAAGTTCAAAGGAAGAAAATAGGGTTTGAATGTACAACATTTGTAGAACTTAAAAAATTTAGCAATTCCTTGCTTGAATCTGATCATGAACTTGTCATGGACCACTGTTATAATCTTTCCGTAATTCTCCGACCTTATAACGGATTGTGGGATCTAATTTTTGATGAGATTTAAAGGGAAATTAGAGAGTTTGAGAGGTATGGAGTGAAAGACATGAAGAGAATAATTTTCCTCCAAAAAAATCAAATTGCATGGAACCCTTCTTCCAAATTTTCTTCTATTTAAAGAATATTAACATGCAATCTAATCGCATCACAAATTGACACCAATTAACCATTGATGGAGTGGTATTGTGAGGTGTTTGAGAAAATGAAAAATGTGGGATAAACCCACTAACCAAATATTCTTTTAAATAATTGATTTTCACAAAATCACTAATAATGAATTTTACCTTTAAATAACATTAATTCAAATCATTAATATTAAATAAAAATTATTTTTTTTAAAACAATTTTTAAATAAAATTAATTCTAATAATTAATTTCAAATAATTAATTAAAATAATTTAATATCAAATGTTAAATTATTAAAACAATAATCTCGATCATGAATCCCTATTCATCTATATAATATTTAAATTGAATTTATTTACAATTCTCCAATTTCGTTTAATTCAACAATTAAACTATATAATTACGTTAATTATATTGTATATAATTAACTATCATTTCCTAATCCAAATTTGAACATTTCAAATTCTCTCATTACACTGTCTTAAGGTTTAGTCCGATATGAGCTAGAAGCGGGACTTAATGGAGATCATGAGCTTCAACGACTTGAGATTAATTGACTAAACTCTTTAACCTAATTAATCAACATTTGTTCACTACCGGGTCACTCCACTAAAGCCCAGTAGCTGCACTCTCTACACTATAGATATATTTCTTTCCACTTTTTTTTTTAACCATGATTAGTAAGTTGATCCTTCACAAGTTGTTCATAATTACAACTGGATCAAAATTATCATTTTACCCCTGTAATTACATCCTGCTTGTTAAGTTCTGTTGATCCTCTAATGAACAATTGGTTTGTGGTCTAACCAACAAACCGAGTCTCTCTCGGACCAATGAGAGGGTGCGACTCCTTGTTCAAGACTCGGAGTCAGCACTTAAGAGAACAACCTATCTACTATTCCTAGAATCGAGTAGGAGTGAATTCCCTTTTGTAGGACTATGTCCTAAGCTAAATACTCGGTTTTACTCCTAAAATTAAAGGCTTGTTGAGTCGGTGATATTGAGTCAATCTCACACATATATATTAAAGGATAATCTCGAAGCAATAGAAGTTCATAATTAGTTCAGGATTAAGATCGAGTTACCTAGGTCATCAAATTGAAATACTCAGTCTTATCAGTAAACGGTGTTATAAACTAAAAGCAACTATTTCGTGGTCCGGTCTTATGAAAACTCATTGCATAGGACGCCTCTACTTGCATGTCTCCACATGAACGAATCAGGATCACATCGTTTGTATCAAATACAAAGTGGGTCGCATCCATAATGTCCTCAGGTTAAGGTATCGAGTCTTATCCCTATACTATAAACTATTTTGGCTATTACTCGAACTTGATCCACTTTTATGTCATCATATAAAGTTCAAGTATTCATGTTATAGTCAGGGATTCATAGTTTATTAGATTCAGGGTTAAAAGGTGTAATTCACATATTCAATAACATTTTTACCGAATAACCTAAATAATAATTTTATTGTAAAATAGAATATGTAAATGTTGACAAACCACGAGTTTTAGGACATACAACCCAACAAACTCCCACTTGGACTAAAAATTCGGTGGGGTTACTTATATACAATGTTGAATGTGAGAGAAAAACATAAATACAACAAACTAGAGCATCACATACCTATGAATTCTTCTACTTGCCCTAAATTTACATAACCCATAGTCTTAAATTCACTAAGTGACCCTCAAACACTTTAGCTGTGAAGGTCCCTTAGTAAACGGATCAACAATGTGGTCTTTTGAGGCTATCTACGTGACGATCACATCTCCTCGATGCACTATTCCCCTAATGAGATGATATTTACACTCAATGTGCTTTCTACGCTTATGGCTTCTAGGTTCTTTAGAATTTGCAACTGGACCAGTGTTATCACAATAGAGGGTGGTAGGCAGATGCATATATGGAACCACTTCTAAATCTGTCAAGAATTTTCTAAGCCATACTGCTTCCTTTGCTGCTTCACATGCAATGATGTACTCAATTTCCATGGTGGAGTCTGCAATACAACGTTTTTTTTTTTTTTTTATACTTCTTCAAACTATAGCTCCTCCATTTAGAGTGAATATTGATCCAGATGTAGATTTCCTTGAATCTATATCGGTCTAAAAATTAAAGTCAACGTATCCTATAAAGATTAGATCCTTAGCGTCATACATAAGCATATAGTCTCTTGTTCTCCTAAGATACTGGAGGATATTTTTAACGGTAGTCCAATGATCATATCCAGGATTGAACTAAAACTTGCTGATGATTCCTACTGCATAGCATATTTCAGGTCGTGTACACAACATGGCATATATCAGACTATCAACTGCTAATGCATAGGGAATACGTTTCATGTCTTCAACTTCTTGAGGTATCTTAGGAAATTGTTCCTTTGACAAATGAATTCCATGCCTCAAAGTTAACAAACCCCTCTTAGAATTCTGCTTCTTATATCTAGACAACATCTTGTCTAAGATGCTTGAGACAAAGCTAACTTTTTGTTCTTGCAATTTCGAATGATTTGGATTCCAAGAATAAATTAAGCGTCTCCCAAATATTTCATTTGGAATTGCATTACTACACTGTCTAACGTCAGTCAGGTATCCTACATCATTCCCAATTAACCACTGTATAATACTAAGAATATTACGGTTTTGTTGACAATCTTCTTGTAGACACAAGGTTCGTCAATATTCTGTTCAAAGCCATGAGATTTGATCACAGTGTCAAATTTAATATTTCAAGATCTAGATGCTTGTTTCAACCTATAAATAGATCGTTTTAGCTTGCAAACCTTTTGCTCTTGACCCTGTTCAATGAACCCTTCTGGTTGAGCCATATAGACACTCTCTTCAAGATTGTCATTCAGAAAAGCTTTCTTGTCATCAATTTGCCAAATTTCATAATTATAAAAAGCGGCTATGAACAAGAGTATTCTAATCGACTTTAGCATGGCAACAGGAGATAAGAGTTCTTCAAAGTCCACCCCCTCTCATTGGGTATAACCTTTTGCCACTAGTCAAGCCTTAAAGGTTTACACCTTATCGACTTAGTCTTATTTCCTCTTGTACATCAATTTACAAGCAATAGGTTTTACCCCATCTTTCTGATCTATAAGTTCCCATATTGAACTAAAGTACATAAACTCCATTTCGAGGTCCATGATTTTGATCCACTGGTTTCAATCTACATCATTCGCTGTCTATTTATAGGTCAATGGATCCTATATGCCTTCATCGGATATGACAACTTGAGTTTTTGTTAAATCCATGTACCGATCAGGCTGTTAAACAACCCTTCCACTACGTTGAGGCACTCTCAACTCTTAAGAATGATGTGACTAACCATAAGTACTAGCTCCATCAACAAATCTTGTTGAAGGACCAACCAAATCAACAACTTTTGTTGATTTATGTATAACTTCTTTGGAAATTTCATTCAATACTAGTGATGCATTGTAAATGTGATGCGATTATGGTGTGAATCTGCAGTGATGTATTATGCATTGCACATGTAGGTTTTCCTAATAAGACCCAAGTATAAACCTTACTAGGATTCCTATTAAGTCTAGGGTCGAATACAGGGACTACTGAGTTAATATGCGACAGTAAATTTTGATTGCCTTGCGATGGTGAAACCAAATAAGATGGATGGTGTTTTAATTAGGTATATTTCCTATGTGACGGAGTTCTAATAAAGAGTTGATGAAATTGAGAATTACAATGAGTATGCGATGAATGGGTTGAGAAGGAGTTTAACTCACACTTCCTAAAATTGCGTTCAAGTTATGCGATCATGGTATACACAAACAACATGTCATCTCTCAATGCAAATGCCATAATTCCTATTTCTAGGATGCATGCGATGTATACAAAAATGTCGATTGGACTTATGTCTAAGCCTCTATTCTTGTCTATGTGATGATGAATGATGCACATATACACAAGGTGACCGCATACTATCATATCCTATCTCTAAGGTGCATGCGATGTGTAATAGCAAACAGAACTTATGTCTAAGTTTCTATCTCTTGCTTATGCGGTTCTAATCTGACTCTTTCAAGCCTAGATTCTAATCTGACTCTCTCAAGTATCTCTAAAGGGTGACTGATGCATACATAAGATAAGATGATCGCATAAAATGTAAATCTTAGGTCATGCAAGCTAAGTACTTCTCAACCCATTCGAAAATTTAGCTACTCATGCGAAGTATGGAGAGATTCAACATAATTTGAAATTAAATTTCCATTATCTATAAATGAAATGCAGAATATAGAATAGCAATGGAATATAGAGATAAGAAGCCCGATAGCAATGTTTTACTTCCCGTGGCCTTTTACACTGTCTTTTTCACTTCAACTCTGTCCAAATGAATGTTCTTGCTCTTGCAAGTGTTGGCCCTCTCTCCTTTTGTACCGCTTCCCGACAGTCTCTCGAGCTATCCGGGAATGATCTCTCGCTTCTTCGCCTCTTAGCTCGTCTCCGTCTTCTAAGTATAAGTATGAATATGAAGAGAATAATGGCTCTCTATTTTGTATATGACCTCCTCTGTTAATGATGGTGGCCTCTGGTATTTATAGAGCTCAAGGTGAAGAAGCTTTTCTTTCTAATGATCGCAATGATGGCTGGTCAGTAAATTTCCTGCTCTAATGCGCCGATTAATGGTCACTGAATGTTGAGTGTACCTACCACAGTGTGGCTTTAACGAATTGTCAACTAAATTCGGATTCGACCATTATCAGCTTTTCGTCCCATCATGATTTATTATGTTGTCACCTTGATGCGCAGTCTTTATACGACCACCTTGTTGAGCAATTTCTCACGATCGCATACGATCACATGACTTTGTGATTACAATATTTCAATGTGTGCGGACGCTCAATTCCTTGGATCGAATTTTACTTGCACCAATGCATTTTTCCTGCAAAAAATAAGTAAATTAGGTTCTTTTATGTGATGGGCGCATGCGATCACAATGTTCTCAGTTTAACGCTTATGGACATGATTTTGTATATTTTTACCATCGCATTCTCTCATTGTTTTACTTATTTGCGCTGTAATAATGTGCATTTCTACCCGTTATCACACCTCCAAATTAAAAACAATGCTTGTCCTCAAGCATCAACTGAAGACTTTCTTTAAAGAGTCAATTGCCTTTTTCCTACCTAGATTTCTCGAGGTGCGTTATTCAAATTTTATGAACCAAAATCTTCTTAATTTCTATCTTGGTCTCTTTCTAAAATATTTTTAATACTTAAGGACCGCAAGTTTAACCTTCAAAAAGACTTTACTTGTTTCCAGGACATCGCATGATTTATTCCAAAACTTTTTCCAACCGGGGTGTTTCCAAATGATTTTTATCCTTGCGTGGTTTAGATATTCTTTTTGTGATCTTGCGTTGATCCAAGTGCCTAGCTTTCGTTTTGGCTTGCCCCATAAGTGTCATACGAGCATCCAACTATGAGCAAGACACTCTTTCTCAGTTTAAACTCATGCCCATTTTATTTGGCAGTGGAGTTGCGATCACTTGATTTATGCGTTGATCATGATTCCCACCTTCATTTTGACTTGCCCCCATGGGTGTCATGCGAACATCCAACTAGAGTAGGATCCGATCTCAACGTTATGATTTATTTATTTTTTTAAAATTTTTTTCTTTCAAAAAAATCTCTAAAAGTAGCAAGGTTGAAAATAAATACTGGCACCCACAAATTTATACACAACAATGTCCTCATTGCTGATAGACTGAAATAACTCATGCGATGTTCTTAGGAAATTTCATAAAAATCGTTTTAAAAGAAAGCTAGTGGTCTGCTAACTTTTAAAAATGTTTCATGAATTGACTATCCTGAAATTAAGTTGATTTTATTAGTACATGCGGTCAGAAATAAAGGCATGAGTTTCATCATTGAAATCATAATTGGTACGGGAAAGAATGCGGTGACTAAATAAAGTAATCAAAATTTAATGATTGCGTCCAACTAAAGAGGATGCGATAATAAAATTTAGCAATATAAAAATGAGATGCGATGAAGTGAAAAATTGGAATAACAGAGTCAAAGAAAGATACAACCCCCAAATTTGCTTTGTTGCCCGAATCTTCTGTGATCGCATCCTTCATTTCGGCGGGTTGATTTCTCGATTGTGATGGGCTGAACGAACTGGTCGCATTCTTGATGTTATCGCGTAGCTCCACCATAATCGTTCACTACGATCATTGCTAAAAATCAAGAGGGTAAAAAATTATGAAGGATAGAGTTGGAAATTCTAAAGAGTAGTGGTTGTATAAAAAGGGTAAAGTAAGTTATCTCGTTGATGAGTTTATGTCGCTTATCAACGTGATACGATCATAGTGTGAATCTGCGATGATGTATTATGCATTGCACATGCAGGTTTTCTTAATAAGACCCAAGTATAAGCCTCACTAGGTTTCCTGGTAAGTCCAGGGTCGAATACAGGGACTACTGAGTTAATATGCGACAGTAAATTTTGATTGCCTTGCGGTTGTGAAAACAAATAAGATGGATGGTGTTTTGATTAAGTATATTTCCTATGTGACGGAGTTCTAATAAAGAGTTGATGAAATCGAGAATTACAATGAGTATGCGATGAACGGGTTGAGAAGGAGTTTAGCTCACACTTCCTAAGATTGCGTTAAAGTTATTCGATCATGCTATACACAAACAACATCATGTCATCTCTCAATGCAAATGCCATAATTCCTATTTCTAGGACGCATGCGATGTATACGAAAATGTCGATAGGACTTATGTCTAAGCCACTATTCATGTCCATGCAATGATGAATGATACACACATACACAATGTGACCGCATACTATCATATCCTATCTCTAGGGTGACTCTCTCAAGTATCTCTAAAGGGTGACTGACGCATACATAAGACAAGATGATCGCATAAAATGTAAATCTTAGGTCTGCTAGCTAAGTACTTCTCAACCCATTCGGAAATTTAGCTACTCATGCAAAGTATGGAGAGATTGAACATAATTTGAAATTAAATTTCCATTATCTATAAATGAAATGCAGAATATAGAATAGCAATGGAATATAGAGATAAGAAGCCCGATAGCAATGTCTTGTTTCCCGTGGCCTTTTACACTGTCTTTTTCACTCCAACTCTGTCCAGATGAATGTTCTTGCTTTCGCAAGTGTTGGCCCTCTCTCCTTTTGTAGCGCTTCCTGACTGTCTCTCGAGCTGTCCGGGAATGATCTCTCAGCTTCTTCGCCTCTTAGCTAGTCTCTGTCTTCTAAGTATAAGTATGGATATGAACAGACTAATGGCTCTCTATCTTGTATATGGCCTCCTTTGTTAACGATGGTGGTCTCTAGTATTTATAGAGCTCAAGGTGAGAAAGCTTTTCTTTCTAATGATTACAATGATGGGTGGTCATTAAATTTCCTGCTTTGATGCACCGGTTAATGGTCACCGAAAGTTGAGTGTACTTGCTACAGTGTGGCTTTAACGGATTGTCAACTAAATTTGGATTCGACCATCATCAGCTTTCCGTCCCATCATGATTTATTATGCTATCACCTTGATGCGCAGTCTTTATGTAGCCACCTTCTTGAGCAATATCTCACGATCGCATACGATCACATGACTTTGCGATCTCAATCTTTTAATGTGCGCGGACGCCCAATTCCTTGGATCGCAATTTTACTTGCGCCAATGCATTTTTCCCACACAAAATAAGTAAATTAGCTGCTTTTATGCAATTGGCACATGCGATCGCAATGTTCTCAGTTTAACGCTTTTGGACATGATTTTGTATATTTTTACCGTCGCATTCCCTCATTGTTTTACTTATTTGCGCTGTATAACATGCATTTCTACCCGTTATCAACTAGCTTACTGCGAGGTTGATGATCTCTCATGAGGTTTTCATCTAAGAATGTAGTGTTTGTAGATACAAAAACTTTGTCATTTTGAGGATCATAAAATGGACCACCTTTCATTTTCTTGGGGAATTCTACGAATAGATATAGTTTTGAACGACATTCCAACTTCTTCAGGTTTTACACCAACACGTGTGTCGGGCATCCCCAAATTCTAAAGTTACATAAATTATCTTTATGCCCTCTCCATAACTCATAAGATGTTTCAAAAACACTTTTTGAAGGAACCATGTTTAAAATGTACACAACAATCTTTATTGCATATCCCCAAATCGAATTAGGCAATTGAGCATAGCTCATCATCAAATGAACCATATCTAACAGGGTTCTATTTCTCCTCTCCGTTACACCATTATGTTGAGGTGTACCGGGTGTTATGAGCTGGGACTAGATTCCATGTTCTATCAAATAGTCTTTAAAATTCAAGTCCACATACTCACCACCTCAATCTAATCGAAATCTTTTAATTATTTTACCTAACAAGTTCTCAACCTCAGCCTTATACTCCTTGAATTTTTCAAGGATTTCAAAATTATAATGCATTAGGTAAACATAGTCCTATCTTGAATAATCATCAATAAAACCTAATGAAATATTGATACCTTCCTCATTCTTTAACATTCATTGGACCACAGAGGTCTGAATGCACGAGTTCTAAGGGTTCTTTTCCTCTAATACCTTTTCTTGTAAAAGATCTTTTGATCATCTTACCCACAAGATATGATTCACACGGAGGTAAAAAGTTGTCTTCTAATTGACTTAGGAGTCCACTCTTGACCAATCTCCCAACCCTATTGAAATTAATGTATCTAAGTCTCAAGTGCCAAAGATAGGCATTAGGAGAAACATTTTTCTTTTCAAATTTAGTCTCAACTGTTTTAAACATCTTAGTATTCAAAATAGGTTTAGCGTTGGTTAGTTTTAACCCGTATAAGTTGTTTTCTAGTTTTGTAGAACAGATTTGAGTACCTCTTGAACTGATGAACATTTAATTTATTTCAAAAAATACTTTGTACAATTGTTCTAACAAACAAAAGATAGATATTAAATTATTTCTCATAGTAAGAACATAAAATACTTTTTCAAGTAAAATAAATCTATCTCCAAAAAAACATCTTCAAGTCTCCCACTACTTTAGCTGAGACAACCTCTCTTATTCCAACTTTGAAAGTTGTCTCGCCTTTTACAAGCTACCTCCAGGAACTAGTTTCCTAATTGAAAGCATAAATATGATTAGCGGCCCCTGAATCTAGTATCCAGGTCAATGTATTATTCTCCACTAAATATTTGTAAACAACGAGTAAATCATATTTACCTTATTTTTCTTTTTTCAGATTTCTTATATGTGATAGCACCGTTTACTTCTACCCTTATATCCAAAACATGTTCTCTAACAATGATTCCTTCCTTTATGCGGTTTTTGTAAGCCTCCTTAAGAGTATCGTGCCTGACAGATGAGAACGATTGTCCAAATCCTTCTTGCAACAAATTCATGATCCCTTTCCCAGTGACCATGCTCCTATGTTTCTTAGTAAAAAACATCTGATGTGCTTGCTACCCCTTTTTCTTAGACTCGGGCCTTTTCATTTTCTCTAACCAATTTTTCATAGGTATCCCGAATATTTCGATTTCCTGACAAGCCAGGAGTCGAAGGACATTCCTTCGTTAAAATGAACCTAAGATTGTTGTCCGCTAGTATCTTGTATAAATCAGATTTCTAAACTATATAGTTTTCTTCGTTTAACTTATTAGAAGTGAGTAATTCATTTATTAAGCTAGACATGTTGAAAAATATAAACAATTTCTATTAGTGAAATGCTATTAAATCCAATCGAGTTTTAGCATATCTCATTAATTTGCAATGATACTTCAGTGAGTCAGAATAACCGCTACCAAGGGGCAGTTAATTACTCCTTCACTGAATCAAGACATTCTTGACTAAATACTAATACCAAAATAACTCTTATTCCTATAGTATTTAGTTACCGTTTTTGGGTCACGAATTTACTAACACTTGGTAATTTTTATAAGTGTAACCTGTTATTTTCAAATCCCAAAAATCGGTATCAACAAGCTACTGAGGGGTAGACAATGCTGACGATGTAATCTAATGGAAGAGACCGTAGGATGTGTTGACCATTTCTGGAGTTCGTGTTATTTCGATCCCCAAGTCACAACCCTCTGAATGGGTAGTCGTGCTAAAATTACACGCAAGTTGAACATGGGAATCTCACGATGCAATCTAATGGAAGAGACCGTAGAATGTGTTGACACACTTCCTTCTCCCACTTACTATGAACAACTTCCCCTATTCACCTTACTATTGACCCATGCAAAAAGTTTTCGAATGGAGGCCTTGCCCAGGGCCTCATGGTGTGAACTCTTAAAGACATGAAAGTTAAAAATTCATATATATCATTAATCTCCCACTGAAGTGTTCAAGGCGATATGGATAAACTTTTCACTTAGGTATATTCCAACTAATTAAATACAACCTAAGTCTAGGCCTTTAGTTGCCTCTAGAAATTGTACCGTATGCAGCGCCACTACGCTAGACTGCTTTGAAGGAACAATTGAAGATCCTTGAACGGAAAATAGGATTGGACCCAAATTCCAGATTTATAAAATATGAATTTTACAACAAACAAATAGGAAAAAAATATACATTTAATTAAAAACAGCATGCTAAAGAATTATAGAAAAGTAAAATGAGTTTAGAAACCCTTACCTTTGAAGATCAAACTTCAAGAAGGATCCTTCAATCAAAAGGACACTACCACGAAAGTTTCACTGTATTATATGGATGAGAATCTAGGAGGTGTGAGCTCTGGCTATTTTGGATAAGAGAGATTTAGAAAGAAGAGAGGAGGAGGATGATTGTCCAGAAATCTCAGAACCCTTCTGTGATTTCTTTGTATTGTGTTTCTATGAAAAACTGAGGGAGCAGATGAAAACCAACCATTCCCCACTATCACGATGTGTGTTGAGAAAGAATAGAAGAAGGAAGTTATTTTCCTCCCATTAATTCAAATAAAGTTAAATTACAATTAACTTAATTTTAATTGATTAATATTATATATATATATTAACTAATTTATTATGCATATATGTACATAA
The DNA here is from genome assembly GCF_027475165.1 of Benincasa hispida. Taxonomy (NCBI): domain Eukaryota; kingdom Viridiplantae; phylum Streptophyta; class Magnoliopsida; order Cucurbitales; family Cucurbitaceae; genus Benincasa; species Benincasa hispida. The sequence continues at coordinate 58,767,823 of NC_143478.1, forward strand.
CTATATGTTATATCACATATAACATATAACCTATAATTTATATATTGTATCAAATACAATATAACTTATAGTTTCTATCTCTTACCAATCATATTTATATTAAATTTAATTATATGAATCTTATTTACATAATTAATATTTAAATCATATTCAAATATTTATATCCTCTCAAATAAACTTTATATTATAATGTATCAAATATATTATAGTAATTATATCATATATAATTAGATCAAATTAAATCAATTTGAATAATTCAAATTAATTCAAAAATTGATTCTCATTAATTCCTGTTGAGCTATAGAGGGCACCTCATGGACCTATAGTTTGAACTCCAATGGTACGTGAATAATTAATTAAACTCTTTTAATTAAATTATTCACCATCTGTTAACTGGCAGACACTCCACTAAAGACCGACAGCTACACTCTTCACGCTACAGCTATATTTTTGTATCCATTGGATATTAGTCAATTGTACAACGACCCTTCACAATTTGTTTGTAAGTACAGTTGGGCCAAAATTACCGTTCTGTCCTTGTAGTTACATCTAACTCCTTCAATACCATTGATCCCTCTAATAAACAATAAATCATAGTCCAACTATGACCAAACCCCTCTCAAGCTAGGAAAAGTGTGGTGCCATTGTTCAAGCCAGGACTACCTTTATAAACTCACTCAGGATTCAAGTTATATTACTTATGGTCATCTTGGTGAAATTGTCTAATAAAAAAAATTCTTTAATCAGCTTTCTCCATTAAATTAAAGTTAAATCGAAACTCCTCTTTCAGTTGAATTAGAGCTGTGTTTAGGATTTGAGAAGGGGAAAAGGCGCAAATGACTACTGTCTTTATTTACTTTTCCACTCTCTCTTGATGATGATGATGGTGATGGAAATAATAATAATAATAATAATTAATAAATAAATAAATAAATAAATAAAATCTCCCTAAATAAAATCTCCCTGTCATGGTGAACTTTCAAAAGAAATGGTGAAGTAACAACAAGCCTACCAAGAAGGGAAAGACGATTCTACTCATGGATTAATTTGACGTAAACCGAACTTTTGTAAGATACAAAAAGTAGCTAAGATTATTATAATTATATTGAGATTTCTAATTTGTCCTAACTAATTTTCATAATTTCTATTTTTTATTGGTCCTAACTATTCGGATTGAGATGATTATATTTGAAGTTATGTATTCTTTTATGTATGGGTATGATGTAAACCATATATATGTACCGACATCACAATCTAATAGTAGAGATATTTTCGAGCGAACAATTAGTTTTTTTTTTATTTGTTACAATTATTTCAATCATAGTGATATAGTTTTTTTAGGATATTTGTAATACATAGTAGAATAAGAGAAAAAATCTAAAAATATATTATATTTTTAAAATATTTGCAAATATGGATGAGTTGACTAATCAATCTTTGATTTTTTTTAATTTTCATTTTCGCCCTCCCTTGACTTATCTTGTTTTACACCTTTTTTAGTCTTTTTATTTTCTTTTAGGACTTGAAAGTATTCAATTCATAAGTGACTTAATACCAACAAGCTAATCATCAAGTTTGATTATTATAAAAAATAATAAATATAATTAGCAAATGAAAGTCTATAAGTGATAGCCACTAATATTTTCTATCATTGATAGCTTAATTTTTTATTATATTTTCATAGTTAATAGCTACTTATAGAATTTTCTATTGTAGCCATTTTCTTTATCAACAAGTCTTTTTTTTTTTGGATCAACTGAGTTTCTAATTAACTCACAACTTTAATCTAATTGTTATCTTAAGGTTTTTGTAGCCCGCGTCTATAGATTAAGTTTCTATTTTTGTTGTCTCATATCATTGATATACTTCAATAAGTGAAAGGGCTCGTAACTAATAGATTTCATTGTCAATCAAGTCTATGAGTGATTAAAAATTGTTATCACTCATTGAAGTCCATTAGTGATAGGAGTGTATTGCCAGTTGAAGTCTCACATGGATTTTGTGTCAATATTAGGAATTTATCATAGTCTAACACTATGATTAAAGTAGGATTCTAGCACTGGTAGATTAACCGATAGTTTAGTAATAAAAGGATATCACTAATATACTTGATTGACTATTTATGTTTTCATGTTGATTTTATTTTGTAATCACTAACGCATCTATAAGTGATGGACTACATGTATTGTGATTGAAGAGTCTATCAACAATAATCATCTGTAATTAATAGAATACATTCAGGATGCATGTAGTTTATTAGTGATACAAGTCTATTATTGATAGACTACACGCACAAGCTTTATATTTTCTTATGCGATTAAATTTGTGGGGCAAACAAAAGCCAAAATGTAACATTGCAACGATTTTTTTATAGCAATTATGATTCTACTATCCACTATGAAAACAACTATAGGAAGTTTAACCATGATTTCAAATTAATTAATAAAAACATTATGTGAGTTTATTATATCGATAACATACTATAACGATAAAATTAAGTATCACGATATATAGTCGATCGATGATAGAATGAGGTTAATTTGTGATATCAGTCTATCAATGATAGACCTTGGTCATATTTTTCTCCAAAGCAAAAAGGAGTTATTTCATATATTGTATTCTATCACTGGTAGAATGATATTCCTATATAAAATAACAAGAAAACATCATAGTCTATCAGTGATAGACTTTCATAAGTGATAGACTGATATACACATGTGATATTATCAGTTTATCGATGATAGATCTTAAGCAGATATTAAAGCTTATCAATGATAGATTGATATTGCACGTGAATATCAGTCAATAAACTATGATAAAATAAAATTGAAATTACGGAAAATTTAAATATAAAAGAAAACCCCTTTACTATATATGTCTACAATATTTTAAAAATATTTGCTCTATCTACAAATTTGTATCCAACTTTACCACTTATTGAAAATACTCATACATCTACCCATGGTAGACAAGTTTGGTTGAAATCTTGAAATTTTGGTGTCCATCTTCTTTTTTTTTTTTTTTTTTTTTTTCTTTTTTTTTTTTTTTGCAATTAGTTATATTGGCTCAATAGAAGTTTTTTCTCTTTTACCATTAAATATTTTTATTTTCAAGAAATCAAATATTTATTTTTATCTTCATTCTAATCTTTTTTCTTTAAATTTTTATATGCCTCAAAATTGAATTGATGTGAGATTTTGTTTCTTTTACCATCCAAAGTTTATATTTCCAGAAAATCAAATTTGAGAAAAACCCATAATTTATCTTTCAAATACCTCTACCAAATCACTTTTTTAAATCTCAAGTTCTCTAATATTCCTCTTATTTTCTCTCAAGCTCTATCAACTTGTAGTGTTTTCTTTTGCTTCTTTCTGTTCCATTATGTTATGTTATGTTCAAGGTTATGCTCTTTGTATCTTCTTATGTGTAATGGTATGATTTTTACATTCTTATTATGTTATACCATGCTATATTTTTCATCTTTATATCTACTTCATTTTATAATAAACAATATTTTGATATAATTTTGTAATTATTTTTCCATTCATTTTTTAAACTTTTGCTGTCCTATTGACATTTACACATATATTTAACAATATACATTTAAATGATGTCTTAATTTATAGAAATGATTATTAAAATGATCTGTTGATGCAAAATTCGGGATAGGGAAAGTACACCTGACTCTCTCATGTCACTAGTAGTTGAGTTTATAATTTGGAGAAGAAAGAACCTACAGAACAAAGAAAAAAGACTTTGATGCCTAACTTAGTAAGAGAATTGTCGTATAAAGAAGAAGTCAGAAGTTTATGCTATCTCATATGGAGCCTTAATTGTCTATTTACACGGGATTTGATATAGGATTTATCGTAATCTTAGTAAAATTAGGATATGAGATTTAACCCTCATAGGATTAGGATATGGCTTTTCCTAGTCCCAAATAAGGTAGACTAAATCTTATCTTATCTCATTTATCTTGATTTTATCTTCAATTCTACTTTATCTTATCTTGATTTTGGGCTTTACACTGTTTGGTTAAAATTCACCTACAATATTAGCCCCACTCTTAAGTTGGGGTTCGTGGTTGACTATGTTTCTATGGGCTAATCTTCTGAGAAACCAACTTAGGAGTATAATCTCTCCTTCTCGCCACACTATCTTGTCACGAGGCGTATCTCAGAATTTGGGGGTGTTGGACCTTTAACCAAACCCTTTTGAGGTCTAACCGATTTTCCAACGCGCTTCTCCGCTTCATGGAAAAGTTATGTGCCAAGTCGTGTAGATCTACCCCAAGAATGGGCTCGACAACTGGTCATTACTCTCTTGACCCAAGGTGGCCCGGGTCATGAGTGAACTTGGAATATTATCTGATCAAGTCTATTACAGCTTAACCAAGTTCCTAGTATCCTTTCCTACCTTGACGGCAAAGTTATGGTTACTTCACCCATCATTTCCCCCTATGGGTCATCGCTTTTGCTTATCTTCGATAATCATATATCTTGATCATCAGTCTTATAGCTTTTTTTTTTTTTGCTTATCTTCAATAATGCTGAAGCTTGATTATCAATCTCGTAGTTTCTTTGCATATCTTCAATTGAATGAGGTTAATTTTCTTATCTTCTATGACAAACTATAGTTCAATCTGAGGTTGTCCTCAGACTTTGGACTTTGAATTTGGTTAATTAACTGTGGGGTGGCTCACCCCCAAATTTTCACCAAATATTCCCACTTAAAAAATTGTTTAAGTCCCAATTGTGTTCCTCATGACAATTTTCCTTTTAATGTTTAATCCGACTCCAGTGGTTTAAGAATATTTTATAATCTCCTGCATCCAGATAATTTTTTATATAAGAGGTTGCATTGATTCTAGGATTCTTTACAATAAATGGGCATAATGTATTTTAGTTGATTAATAATATGAGATATATGTCAAAGTGATTATGGTAAGTGTAGCATTAGAGTAAAACTTATCTTGTGTTTTGCAATTTTGTAGAGATATTTTGAGGTTTTGAGATTTGCTCCAATGTTCATTGTCTCAGACTAGTTGTAATCATGAATTCTAGATAAATTATCATCCTCTCCAATGCCTGAATCTTGTATCTTATTTGTTATGGCCCCAACTTCATTGATGTAGAGTGGAGACAGGTACCAACTTTTCCTTTTGATTTCGTTACTCTTGACAACAATTTTCTAGTAATCTCCATGTTACATTATATTTGTTAACAAGGACTTCTAAGCTAAATCTTCATAAATTGACAAACATTCGTGTAACATAGATATTTTTTCAACAATTGTCCATAAAAATTGCTAAATGTTGCCAATGTTTTTATGTCTTACAGTAATTTTCAATCCGTATTATGCTCATATTAAACCATATGATCTTCAATTCATATTGTATTAAACCATACGTAATGGAAATTCAAAGGTGTAAAAGCTAGAGAATTTTATCCCTTTGAAATCTTTTGCCTCTTTTTTTCCTCTTGTTTTTAGGATGTGGTTTAGTAGATGTACTAGTGTATCTCAACTAAGTTGACACACACCTAACACCCTCATCATATCCCACTCTCAGTTACTCATTAATATAACAATAAGTACGAAGGAGAAGATGAATTCTTCCTCCTTCCCCTTTTCTATAGTGTGGGTCAGCTGGTGCACCAATGTAACTCAGTTAGGCTGATACACACTTAATACCCTCATCATTCCCTACTTCTAATTTCTCATTAATATAACAATAAGCACAAAAGAAACGATGAACTATCTCCCCCTCTTTTTGTGTTGTGGAATCAGTGGTGCACTAATATATTTCAACCAGACTGACACACTTAGTTCCTTCCTCATATCCCACTCCTAATTATTCATTAATATAACAATAAGTATAATTTTTATCTAAATGCTTATTAACGTATCTGCGTGTCACGTGTATTAATTGAACAATACATGTGAAGTTGTTTGAGACATGTAGACTAAAAGGGGAAGATAATAAAGACAAAAATAGATACTTTTTAAAAATTTTATAGACTGAAAATTTATATTTTACAAGTTATCAGATTACAAAAATCTAAATAAAAATCAAATATCCATGAATAATAAAGTTGGTTCCAATTATACACTTTTTTGTTTCAAAATATTAATTTTAAATTTGAGTTGTAAAATTGTCTAATAAAAAAAATTCTTTAATCAGCTTTCTCCATTAAATTAAAGTTAAATCGAAACTCCTCTTTCAGTTGAATTAGAGCTGTGTTTAGGATTTGAGAAGGGGAAAAGGCGCAAATGACTACTGTCTTTATTTACTTTTCCACTCTCTCTTGATGATGATGATGGTGATGGAAATAATAATAATAATAATAATTAATAAATAAATAAATAAATAAATAAAATCTCCCTAAATAAAATCTCCCTGTCATGGTGAACTTTCAAAAGAAATGGTGAAGTAACAACAAGCCTACCAAGAAGGGAAAGACGATTCTACTCATGGATTAATTTGACGTAAACCGAACTTTTGTAAGATACAAAAAGTAGCTAAGATTATTATAATTATATTGAGATTTCTAATTTATCCTTACCATTTTTCACAATTTCTATTTTTTTTTATTGGTCCTAACTATTCGGATTGAGATGGTTATATTTAAAGTTATGTATTGTTTTATGTATAAGTGTGATGTAAACCATATATATGTAACGACATCACAATCTAACAGGAGAGATATCTTCGAACGAACAATTATGTTTTTATAATCGTAGTGAAGTTTTTTTCATGTATGATTGTGATTTGGACCATATCATGAAAAAATCATGATCTAACAGTAGAGAAAATTCCATAAATTCCTATTTTGTCTTTTTTTTTAAGTCTTTAAGACTAAAATTAAAAAAGAATCTAAAAAACTTGTATACTAATTTGACTGGATTTTCTTGTCATCTAATTTTTTGATTTGTTCACAAACTTAATCCAATAGTGGTCTTTGTAGTTTTTTTTTTTTATGAATTATTTTGTTAAATAATATTTTTTTTTTTTTTTTTTTTTTTTTTTGGTATCAACCGAGTTTCTAATTAACTCACACCTTTAATTTAATTGTGGTCTTAAGCTTTTTTAGCCTATGTCTATAGATTAAGTTTCTATTTTTGTTCTCATATTATTGATATACTTCAAGAAGTGATAGGAACACGTAACTAATAGACTTCATTGTCAATTAAGTCTATGAGTGATCAAAACCTGTCATCACTTATTGAAGTCCATCAATAATAGGAGTTTATTGCCAATTGAAGTCTCACATAGATTTTGTGTCAATATTAGTAATTTATCACAATCTAACACTATGATTGAAGTATATCATTGAAATAAGATTCTATCACTCATAGATTAACCAATATTTTAGTAATAAAAGGATATCAATAATATACTTGATTGACTATTTATGCTTTCATGTTGACTTTTTTTTGTGATCGCTAACGCTTCTATCAGTGATGGGCTACATGAATTGTGATTAAAGTCTATCAACGATAGCCATCTGTCACTAATAAAATACATTTAGGATGCATGTAGTTTATTAGTGATACAAGTCTATCATTGATAGACTACATGCACAAGCTTTATATTTTTTTTTATGTGATCAAATTTGTGGGCAGAGAAAATCTAAAATGTAACATTGCAACGCTTTTTCATAGCAATTATTATGATTTTATTGTCCACTATGAAAACAACTATAGGAAGTTTAACCATGATTTTAAATTAATTAAAAAAATAACATTATGTGAGTTGGTTATATCGATAACGTACTCTAACAAATAAAATTAATTATCATGGTATATAGTCTATCGATGATAGAATGATGTTCATTTGTGATATCATTCTATCAATGATCGACTTTGTTCATATTTTTCTCCAAAGAAAAATGGAATTATTTCATATATTGTATTCTATCACTGATAGAATTATATTCCTATATAAAATGGCAAGGAAACATCATAGTCTATCAATGAAAGACTTCTATAAGCGAAAGACTGATATTCACATATGATATTATCAGTCTATCGATGATAACCTTAAGCAGATATTAAAGCTTATCTCTGATAGGTTGATATTACACGTGAATATCAGTGATAAAGATAAAACTGAAATTACGGAAAATTTAAATATAAAAGAAAACCTGTTTACTATATATCTACAATATTTTTTAAATATTTGCTCTATCTACAAATTCTTATCCAATTTTACCATTTTGAAAATACTCATACATCTACCCATGATAAAAAAAATTTGGTTGAAATCTTGAAATTTCGGGGGAGGAATTTTGATTTTTCCCAATTTCTCAAAATTTTCATCAAAATTTTGATTGTTTTTTTTTTTTTTTTTTTTTTTTTTTTTTTTAATTAGCTATACTAGTTCAATGGAAGTTTTTTCTCTTTTACCATTAAAAATTTTTATTTTCAATAAATCAAGTATTCATTTTTATCTTCATTCTAACCTTTTTTCTTCATTAAATTTTTACATCATTTTGCCTTAAAATTGAATTGGTGTGCGTTTTTGCTTCTTTTACCATCCAAAGTTTTTATTTCCACCGAATCAAATTTGAGAAAACCCATAATTTATCTTATAAATGCCACGACCAAATCACTTCTTCCACACAACTCTCAAATCTCAAGTTCTCTAATATTCCTTTCATTTTCTCTCAAGTTCTATCAACTTATAGTGTTTTATTTTTCTTTTTTCTGTTCCATTATGTTGTGTTATGTTCAATATAATGCTTTTTGTATCTCTCTTATGTGTAATGTTATGATTTTTACATTCTTATTATGTTATGCCATATAAGTTTAATGCTATGTTTTTCATTTTTATATCTACTTCATTTTATAATAAACGATATTTTGATATTATTTTGTAATTATTTTTTCAATCATTTTTAAATTTTTGCCATTGTATTGACATTTACACATATATTTAACAATATACATCTAAATAATGTCTTAATTTATAGAAATGATTATTAAAATGGTCTACAAACCTATTTAGATTATCACTTAAGGCATGATCCACTTGTATATCTCATATACATGCTTAAGTTTACACACAATAACCATGGAGCTTTGTTTATTGGATATGAGTAAATGCCAGAATGAAATAATTCTTATTTTATTCATAAACAATGTGTGTATAAATTACAATAATCCCGAAGTCATCCCTTTTTCTTATCTTCGATAATCATATAGCTTGATCATCAACCTTATAGCTTTTTTTGCTTATCTTCAATAATCCCGAAGCTTGATTATAAATCTCGTAGTTTCTTTGTTTATCTTTAATTGAGTGAGGTTAATTTGCCTATCTTCTATGACAAACTATAGTTTGACCTGAGGTTATCCTCAGATTTTGGACTTTTAATTTGGTTAGTTAACTGTGGGGTGGCTAGCCCCAATCTTTCACCAAATATTCACACTTAGAAATTTGCTTAATTCTCAATTGGGTTCCTCGTGACGATTTTCCTTTTAATGTATAATCTGACTCCAGTGGTTGAAAAATATTTTATAATCTCCTGCATCTAGATAATTTATTATATAAGAGGTTGCATTGATTCCAGGATTGTTTACAACAAATACACTTCATCTGTTTTAGTTCTTCAATAATCTGAGATATATGTGTAAAGTTATTATTGGAAGTATAGCATTAGGGTAAAACTTATCTTGTGTTTTGCAATTCTGTAGAGATATTTTGAGGCTTTGAGATTTGGTCCAATATTCATCATCTCGATTTGGTTGTGATCTTGAATTACAAATGAATTGTCATCCTTTCCAGTGCCTGAATCTTGTGTCTTATTTGTTATGGCCCCAACTTCATTGATGTAGAGTTGAGACGGGTACCAACTTTCCCTTTTGATTTCCTCACCCTTGACGACAATTTTCTACTAATCTCCATGTTGCATTGTCTTTGTTAACAAGGAGTTCTAAGCTAAATCTTCATAAATTGACAAACATGGGTGTAACATAGATTTCTTCAAAAATTGTCCATAGAAATGGCTAAATGTTACTGATGTTTTTATGTTCTTATGGTAATCTTCAATCCGTATTGTGCTCATATTAAACCATATGTAATAGAAATTCACAAGGCTAAAAGGTAGAGAATTTTATTCCTTTGAAATCTTTTGTCTTTTTTTTTCTCTCTCTCTCTTTTAGAGTGTGGTTCAGTAGGTGTACTAGTGTATCTCAACTAAGTTGACACACACCTAACACCCTCATCATATCCCACTCCCACTTACTTATTAATATAACAATAAGTATGAAGGAGAAGATGAATTCTCCCCCTCCCCTTTTTCTATAGTGTGGGTCAGTTGGTGTACTAATGTAACTCAGTTAGGTCGACACACACTTAGCACCCTTATTATTCCCTACTTCCAATTTCTCATTAATATAACATTAAGCACAAAAGAAACGATGAACTACTCCTCCCTCCCCCCTTCCCCCTTCCCCCTCCTCCCCTCCCCTTTTTGTGTTGTGGATCAGTTGGTGTACTAATATTTCTCAACTAGGCTGACACTCACTTAGCTCTCTCACCATATCCCGCTTTTAATCATTCATCAATATAACAATAAGTATAAGGGGGAAGATGAGTCTTTTTGGATTTTGTACTCATAAATTGAGTCTGAAGAAGAATTTGTTGCTCGTGATAGTTATTATCCACTCACGCTCGATGAAGATATATGTGTACATTAAATAAAACTTGTGTTGTCACTGCTATCGCCTGAGGAACGTTTGCATACTGTGTTCATTGGACTAAGGAAAGTGGGGTTTGTTTCTTTAATATGAGTGGATCAAATATGGACATTTTTTAAACAAATGGTAGAGATCCAGTCGATGGACGGAGAACGAATATGATTTCTGTTTATGGATGGATTTAGATCTAGAAATTTTTTAAACAAATGGTAGGGATCCGATTGATGGACGGAGAACGAATATGATCAATGTTTGTAGATGGATTCAGATCTGGTTACATAGATCTGAATAGAGAACATATCGAGTCTCGTGGATCTGAACAAGTGGCGAATGCACTAACTGAGATGGCAACTGACGGTGAATCTGGGTAGTAGGACTGAACAAACATCGAGCGATCACGTGTTGTGGTGGTTCTGGCTATGCGGTGGACGATCAAGCTGAGATAACAGCAGACAAACGATAGTGAACCTGGATGACAAGACTGAGTAGACGATGAGATGTCACGTTTGATGGCAGATTTGAGTCATGACAATCGATCTGGACGAGAAGCGACAGGGAGCTTAGCAACGACTAATTTAGTATTCGTTGACGGTGCCTGCTACAAAGCTAGAACTGGACAACGACTACAGCAGTGAGTTGCATACAAATCTATGTACGACCTTGGGCAGCGCGGACACAGATATGGTGGCATAAACGCAAGTTGTCTATAGGCTGTCAACCAACGATTGTGGATGGTGACGCGTTGACGACAGACGACTAGTGCTGAGCAACGAAGTTACTCATGTTGTTACTCTTCTTCATGTTGGGAATGTCCTAGAACTCGCAGTTCGTAAATTTTGTGTTAAGCATTTTATTTATCAATGAAATATTATTGAGTATCTTATTCGATAAAGTTGTTGATATTGCATTCTATTATGAAAATCCAATAAACATACCCGTGGCTATAGTATGAATCCTTTAACTCTATGTAATGACATAAACAAGATCAAGTTAATAGTATATAGCTTAAATAGTCTATAAGTGTATGGATGAAATTGGGTATCTCGTCCTGGTAACACTATTAGATGAGACCCATTTTATATAGGTAATACAAATGATGTCCACAGATCATTCATGTAGAAACATATAAGTGGGGGTTATGACATGCAGAAATGCATGTCATCTTAGGCCTTATACTTAGAATTATGAAGGTTGTTAGGTAGAATATGCATCGATCATGATAGAAATTCACGAGAATATGAGTTTGCGTATGTCGAATCTCATCTAACCCCTTATTTTGTGTTAATCATGCGTTCAATGTTCTATCTTTGTAGCTAATGCAGGAAATAAACGCAAATGCGGAAACCGGACCACTGCATAGACGACCGCATGTGGAGAAATACTCCATCGCAAAGACAAATACATCGATCAACGCATGGATGTTGCGGTAATCAGCCATATGCATTCATCACATGGGAATTGTGCTCGTCTGGAGATTACGGTCATCGTGTAGAGTTGTGGTATTAAGCGAATGTGATCATTGAATGGTTGCGGCTACGCGACAATGCAAACTAATGGGATCAACACAAGGTAGGTGGAATGAACGCATCAATGCATCTACCTCGAGAAAATCCAAAATATGATATTTCACCTACAACGCCGTTAGTGATAGAGGTTCAAAAAGGACGAACGCGCCGAATGTCAGACTCAGAGCAGTCCAATTAATGCTGTCAGCGATTCAAGCTCTATAAATAGAAGTCGATGAGGTGAAATTCATTTTATCCATGGTTTTTGCCGGAGGTTCGCCTATGGCGGATCCTTGTGATCCAGACAAATTGCGTGAGAAGATGGCCGAGAGTTCTTCACCTCCTTCTTCTATTCCGAGTGACGACCGGAGCCTTCAACAGGAGCTAGATTTCGAGAGAGTCAGCTTCTCCACCCATCCATGGCACCATCAGCAGCCTTGACGCACATCTACTAAAAGTAAATCTTTGCTTCCAGCCGGTCATTTCTTTTTCCTTTCTTTCTTATATTGTATTGTATGACATCTTGGAATTAAGGAATTAATACAATTTTTTTTCAATGCATTTCTATGTTCCTTCAACTCCATCTCCATTCTCTTTGCTTAGCATCCTTACTTTCATTGCAACACTTAGTGGGATTGCTTGGGTATCGCATACTTAGTCATGTGGATTAGGGATATGAAGCATGCAACAACCCATTGAGAGGTGTGCGTTGTGTGAGTGTGAGAGTAACCTGTGCGTTGTGTGAGTGTGAGAGTAACCTTATTTGCTTAGTGTGAAGCTGCGTCAATGCCTGTTTATAGACTAATGCATTGCTTGTCTATGAGTAAAGTCAGCAACAGCCAACTGCCTAGGAGGGTAAGTGATTGGTCGCATTAAGCATTTTATGCATTGTTCATTAGGGATAGTAACAATCTTAGGTTAACAAAGTTCATGCGGTTACCTTGTTCTATGAGCACTTCATTTATCATTTGGGCATACTTGGGAGAGTAGTCTAAAACACAAATCTAAGACTCGAGAGAGCAGATTAGAACGCATAGGTAAGAATGGGGATCTTAGAGATAAGCTATGTTTGTCAACACTGCATCGCATGCACCCTAGGAATAGGAATGATGATATGTGGTCACCTTGTTTATGTATCATCACATAGTCAAGAATTAGAGGTTTATGTGTAGGCCTTATAGACACCTTTGCACGTACATCACATGCGTTCTAGCATTAGAAGCCGTAGCATTTGCACCGGGAGGTGATTTACTATTGTATGAGTGTTGCATGATCGCATGGCTTGGGTTGACTAGGGTTGCTCTTGCGATCACTCTTAAGTATTGTAATAAAATCATCCCCGCATTTTATCTATTTTTCCATACATTTATTTCATGTCAAGGTTTGTCGTATCTCTACATTTCATGCACATTTTCATTGTGTTGTCTGTTAGATAGGAATAAGAGTAGGATGAACTTAGCAACATCCCCTCCATTCTTTTATTTAAACCGCCACATGCATATCACCGCAAACATATAGTTACAAGTCCCTATGTTCGACCTCGGATTGCCCGAGAAACTTTTGTTTGCATTATACTTGGCGTGAGAGCAAGAAAACTTGTGACAGGACGCATGGTCATCGCATACATTCATTAACGCATTATCATTCCAATGCATTACCATCAACGCATGACTATCAACGCATATCTTAAGAACATGCATCGCATACCGCATCCACGGGATTTTGGTTGTCAAGTAAAATCGACTTCGAATTTCCTACCATCAAGTTTTTTCATCCTATGTAATGAGTTTGTATAAAGACTAGACCACGAAATAGTCACTTTTTTTTAAACTACACAATAAGGTGCATAAATATCTAACATTGAAATCAATTTCTTTATAAAACCCTTCTTATGGTGTTTTATCACCAAATTCCACCATGGGTTCTTCAATCAATACCGAGTAGGAGCTGCCCTACATGCAGCCATGTTCTAATACATAAAGTGAGTCTATATAATGAAGCTTCATGCATGGAATTGATACAGATCTCTAAGATTTTTATTCAAGTTGCTGAAAACTGAAAACCCTAACAATCTCTCTTAAGTTCATCTTCAATTCAACTTGTTTAGAGTGTTTCCACCACATATTCCTTCTTGAGTATAGTGGAGAAGATCTTGTTGGTGATCTATTTAAAGAATCTAGCTCAAACTTGTGGAGATTCTGCTGAAATCGTGAAGAGAACTACAAAGGTATTGTCTTGTTCAAACCCTCTTATGAAAACCCCTCATGAGTAGCATCTTTAAAACTCAAATTAAGTATAGTTTAAGTGCTTATTGATTCTGAACTCTTTCGTTGCACGTTATAATACTCCTTCACGTAAGATATTTGTGCACCCCAGAAGGACTTGCGGTTGCCTCCTTTGTGGAGGAAGAGAGAGAAAACGTGAAGGAAAAAAATGAACCTTAAGGTTTCCCCTCATTCATCATTTTCTCTATTTCATCTTATTCCTTATTTCGTCTTTTCTTCTTCTTCTTCTTCTTTTTTTTTTTTTTTGTTAGACTTTTATGGATCAAAGCCCCTTGATAGCACTAAAAAAGAGCTATTATTCCTAGTTTAATTCAGGCTCATTTTTGGATTTTATGTGTTTATTTTCCTATTTTGTAGGTACAGAGCAATCAAGAGGTAGAATTGGCGATTGGTGAAGAACGAGGTTAATTTGAAGTAGTTTGGAGTTGATTTGAGCATCCGGGCTTTAAAATAGTTGAAATTACGAAAATATCATCGAGTTCTACTGAGTATAATCAACCATCGAGTAATCGAGTAAATTTCCATGAGTAAAAGGCCATCGAGTATCATCAGTAAAAGACTGTCAAGTAATCGAAGGCTATCGAGTCATCGAGTATCGAATAAAGGATCATCGTGCATCAAGTATCGAGTTTTTGACAGAATGCTCAACGTTACAACGTTTTCTCTGGCGCTGACCTTCTCTGTCGAGTGTTGCAATGTTGTTTCTAGCATTCCAACGCAAATACCTCCCTTCTCTTTAGGTCAGAAAAGATGCCCGCCTTCAGCTTCCAACTGAATTTCCCCTCTCTTTTCTATTCCACTTTTTATTTTGGGCGTCTCTTTAGTAGTTAATCGAGTAATACCAAATTGTAGCTTCTCATCTTCCATGGGAAGATAAGATTTTGGTTTCTTAGCTTAGGGATTTGGAGGAACTCGATGTAATTTTGTGAGATTTTGATTTATTGATGTATATAGACTTGTCTATGGATTTTAATCCGAATTTACATTTATGAATTGTATGATTTTAATTGTTGATTGATGCCTAGTGACTTTGTTGTGTAATTCTAATGCTTTGTAATTAACTTGTAATATATGACAGATAATTATAAGTTAATCCCAATGGAAGCAATAGGTTAGTTAGGCAAAAAGGATTGCTCCTAGCAACCTAGAGAAAAACCATATTGATTGTTTAATTAGATATTGGAAGTTAAGCACTCATCTTGACGTAATCCCTAGAACTTAATGCGATTTGTTAATTTGTATGAAGCAGATTCGTCTTCTGCGCATTTTGATTAATTAGATAATTAGGACCATTGGTTAGGATTCCAATCAATTGAGCTAACCATAAACAAGAAGTTTAAGTCATAAATTGGTTCAATGATCTAAATTACATTGGGTGAATCCATTCCTCTAAGCTAAGATATCTCGATTAATTGTGCTTCTATCTTTACTTTTCTTGCACTTTATTTTATGCAATTTCATTTATCAATCCACACCAAACGCCCTCATTTATCACTTTATCTAAATACGAGCTTTGATGAACTAATATTCTGTGATTCCTTGAGGTTCAACCCTGAACTTGCTGCTTGTACTACCAGTTAGTATAAGTAGTTCATTTGGTGATTTATAAATATTATTTGTATAGCGAGGGTTTATGGGCGGTGGTAAACTTGACCCTGCCACCTCCATACCTTCATAAAATTCATTCATATGCTATGGTATAAATTGTTTCTTTTTGGACTAGGGACATGGGGATCTAATTTGCTCAGTCCTTCTCTTTGATTTTGGTCATAGGAATCGGATTTTCCCATGGCTTCTACCATCAAAACTTCTTCTTTAATTGGACCATAAGAACTCAATCACCGTAGCCTTAATTTTCTTAATTTTTCAAAAATCCTTGATTTTGCATTGGTAGATCATTCTCGTTCCACATAGACACGCCAAACTATTGATGCAAAATTTGGGACAGGGGAAGTGCACCTGACCCTCGCATTTCATAAGTAGTTGAATTTATAATTTGGGGAAGAGACGATCTGCACAACAAAGAAAAATGGCCTTGATGCTTAGGTTAGTAAGAGAATTGAAGAATAAAGTAAGAAATCAAAAGTTTAACTTACCTCATATGGAGCCTCAATGGTCTATTTATATGGGATTTAATATAGGGTCTATCTTAAACCTACTAGGATTAAGATAGGAGATTAATGATCGGTTGAAGAATGGGTGTCGCAAACCATTCCTCTAGTACCAAATAGTATTTATAACTATGAATCTCACTCATATTACTACAAAGACATAGAAATAGTAGTAAGTCCGAATCGATCTGCAGAGAGGTTATTAGTTTTTCATTAATCTAATTTCCTAACTAGTGTGGTAAATGAGGATGGGGATTTGTGTGGATAGAATGATAATGTTCATGAAATTAAAATGTAAGGATAAATATAAACTATGAATGGGATTATCTAGTTCCTAGAGCAAGAGAGATATTCAATGCAAATTCAATCACCGATTCCTATTAACTAGACATGAATTTGATTTATGCAAGTACAACAATGGCTCGATATGACCTAACTAGTCTCTACCAAGGCAGATAACTAGCAAGGACCGAACTAAAAAAACATCATAATCATTAACTAAGGTTGAAAAATCATTCCCTAACTACTACATGCTCCTAATTTCTATTGGGTCCAATAGCTTCCAAATAGAAATAAAATCATGCACATTAAGATTTAGGATTCTATTGTGTTAATCAATTGGATAGCCTAACTAGTTGACCAAATTTATCTTGGAACATAGCAATTAATGCATCCTAGGAATAGTCATCAAATGCACAATTAACTATTGCTATTTAGGTAATTTTAGCTAGACATACTGAAAGAACGTGTCGTAACTAAGAATCGATAGCAATGCATACTTATGAGTGAAAAGTCAATAACACAAACATACTTTTAGAAATTAAAACGGTTTCAAAGAAAACATAAATTCAGAATGCATTAAAATTCAAGAATAGAAATCTCAAAAAATTAACAAAGAATTCTTGCTCTAAAAACTAAATAGAAAGTTTACCTCATTGGTTCACAGACAAGCAAAGAGGAACATCCAATCAATGCTTACAATCCAAAAGAAAATTAAAATTCTAACCTAATAATGCTGAAAAAGATGAAGAAGGAAGAAGAAATTGAGGTCTCTCCTCAGCCTCAATCAAAATTCTATACCATGATAGTCCTAAAATTCAAAGAAATGTATTTATACAATCAATCATAGTGTAACTAGGCTATAGCGAAGAGTAATTACGCTAGCTTTTCTAATCGTAGCATAAAAGGCTAGAGTAATCACGTTGGGGCATGCTAATCATGCTGAGGTGTGCGGGTGTCCTTCTATCAAAATTTGTATCTTAACAACTTGATGGTAGTGTTATTATGCTGCCCTATATCCTCACGTTCTGCCTTATAGCGTAACACTGAAGCGTTGAAAAAGAGTAGCTATGCTGTAGGCGATGTGTTGATGTTAAGGTACTATCTCCAAGTGTAACTCTACGCTTGTTGGAGAGTAATTACGTTGCAACGGGATAATTTGGTCATTTTGCATCCTTGAAGTTCGGTGCTCGATTTCATTTTTTAAAGCTCCAAATTAACCCAAATGGTCTACAAAGCTCTAAAATGCATGTTTTGCTCGATTTTCCTAAAAACATGAACATTTAATCAATTTAAACATATTAAGCAAAGGTAACTAGGAACATAAAATTAGTTATTTTTGAGAGCTTTCAAATAACCCTACTAGGATTAGGATGATTTTTCCTAATCTCAAACAAACCTAGATTAAATCTTATCTTATCTCATTTTTTCTTTGATTCTACTTTATCTGATCTTGATTTTGGGTTTTACTTTGTCCAGCTAAAATTCACCCACATCATGGTTAATTATAGTCTAATTTAGACAGAATTAAAGTTTCATTAACGAATTATAGCAATCTCCATCCATTTTCATAAAGTTTCTCGAAACTTCTATTAATGTTGATATTTCTATCGATATTCTATAAAATTTGGACCTTAATATATCTATGGAGATCAATATTTCGAACATCAACTACTTACATAATGAGATAATCTTCAATATTATCAAGTCTTACGTGCCAAGTCAATAAAGTTATAAGGATAATATATGTCGTTCACATAACACCATACATGCCAACTAAAGGAGCTGTCTATATATTCTTAATTAAATTAAATAAATATTGGAAAAAAGAGTTGAATTTATAACAAAGAGTTGAGTTTTTACTTTTAGTCCAATTCTAATGGAAAAAAAAATAAATTCTCAATTTTTTTTTTACTTTTCAAGATTTGGTTAATTTCTTTAAAATATTGTTAAAAAATATATAGTGAAACAAAAAAAAAATGAAAATAATATTTATGAACTTAATTTTTTTAAAAAAATAAAATAAAATACTTACCTAAGTCTGTCTCAACTTTTTTTGCTTTTCTAAAATTATACTTATTTTCTTAGAAAATTGTTGTCCATATTTTCTTTAAAAATATTTGAATTTATAACTAAAACTATATGTAAAAAATGTTAGAAATTATTTAGAACTATTTTTTAGTTTTTAAAGTTTGAACTGTGTTTATAAACTTAATTAGGTTTAATTAAAAAATAATAAGACGGCCATCGGAGTTTTAATTTTTTTTTAAAACATTATTGGTTTCAGGCTAGATTCAGAGTATAAATCGAATTATTGCCCATAAAATAGGGAAAAAAAAAAAAAAAAAAGAAGAAAGAAAGAAAGACGACCGTACAAATCTTTATTCAATTAAAAAATCTGATTCCATTTCTATTTCCGATAAAATCTTGGAACTTTCATTATGGTAGGCCCACAAGATTTCCACCACGCCAAGGACTCAGAAGTCAACGGTCCAAGAAATTGTGGGACCCATTAGTGTCGGTATTTGATGAATATCAAGATTGTCATTTACCTCCAAATAGTCCAAATCCAAATTATTATAAAGGCAATATAATTTCTTAGAAGCAAACCGGAATCTATTTATTCAATCCATGATGATTTCAATTTTTGGTAGTGGAAAATTCAATTTTCACAACTAAATTTATCTAATTGTATTAATTTCTTACTTAAATAAGTGTGATAATTTTTGCTATCAAATCGATTCTTAGACGAAATTAAGAAATGACAATCGAACCAAGTAGCTTATAAAAAATAGAATTGTTGAAGCTAAAATTTTATTTAAGCTCAATCCTGACAGTAGATAGACAGTAACGATAAATTTATCTAAATGGAAAAAAAAAATATTAGACTGCAAAGCAAAAAGAATTATCTGCATATAGGTACGATAATTGCCACACATGCTCTGATGCTTTTAAGTTAGAAAAAGTTCAAAACTTAAAGACAAGAGTGAACTATGATCAGAGAAAACTTGCTTTTGACAAAACCTTTTTGACCTGTTTATAGATTGTTATGACCTATTCCTTTTAAGATTACATTTCCCAATCTATCTAGGATAAATATTTGGGTTTATTGGACCATCAAGCATGGTATTGGATTTGACAAAATATTAGAAATACAATTTGTCCCACATTGGTTAAATTGAAGATGAGGATGGGCTTCAAGCCTATCAAAGGAGTCCATGTCCTTAGTTTGTCAGTTATTCATGTTGGAAACACTTTAAATTTAAGTGTGCTAACTATAGTTAAATTTCTTTTATGTATTCTCTAGTTCAAGAGTGAGAAAAGGGTGTGAGTAGTATAAAAGCCTTGGAAGAATGCTCTTGAAATTGAGGTTGAGAGAGAGATTGTGTAATTTTTCACATAGTGAATTTGTTTCTAGTGGACTGTGGTTTTTTCTCCGAGTTGGGAGTTTTTCATATAAATTCTTGTGTTTCCAGTTTTATTACTTTCTTTTAATTTTTCTGTTATAATCTGCTCATTTCTAGTAGAAGTGGGATGTTTTTCCCTACATGTGGGTTAAACATATAGGCTAGACCTTGGCTAGGCAAAGCCCATTCCAAGGATTTTATTAGACCATTCGACATGAGAGGAATCAACCATGGGCCAAATGGCTAGGCTCAGCCTCGGCCTCGGGCCATGATTGAGGCGCTTGAAATGGGCTTGGGATTCCTACCTCATCTTCTCGTTTTTCCATTGGACATTGTGCATTAGGTTCGACCTGACCATGTTCTTTTTCCTGTTTAATACTTGGTTGAGTCTCTTAAGACAATTGTACCCTTAAGTCCAAAATCACCCATAACATTTGCTCCCACTTTCAAGTTTCGACGTTGTCCTAAGTCAATAGTTCTAACTTGGAAGTATGTCTTTTTGCCTGTTGTACTGTCGTACTTGCTTGGTTTTACGTAACCGTTTTTTATAATTTTCTTATCCCGTCACTGTTGGGTTTTATGCCCTAAGACGCGTAGATAGTAATTGGGTCTTATACCCTAAAACTTGTAGATAGTAAATGTAACATTTGGTCGATCATTAATAAATTTATAAATGTTTATTACAATAAATAGTTATTGCTTATCTATTTATCTTGCCTAAATAACCCTAATCCAATAAACTAACATCCTAGACTAATGTATGAGTCTTGAATTGTATGTGGAGAAATGTCACACCCCTTCCCGGATTACCCTCTTAACTCATAAGGGGATGTGATGGTAGCAGTTATTGACCTACTTGTTAGCATTTACTACCTAACTTATCAATATAACCTGATAAAAACCTTGTTATGCAATTACGATTTAACGACACAATAATCTATGACTTTAACCAGCAAAAGAAACTTAGTTACATCTCAGAAATGACAACAAAACATACATCCATCAAAACAAGACAAGAACAGACACATAGGTCCCAAAAAAAAAAAAAAAATCCACTAGTCCTAGACTTTTCTCACAAAGATGTGTACATTAATTACAAACTTTAATCTAAGCTTTCTGTTAGAGAGGTACCAGCATGTAGTGGAAGAAAACAGAATCCATAAGTACTCTAATTGATTAATTTTGACATAAACAGAAACATGTTCAAACAAAGTTTAATCAGTTTCAAGACATACCTTTGAAGAACCGTTGAAATCTTGATTTCCAGCGGCAAAATCCTCCAAATCTTTGTGCAGACCACCACAAGATCTTCCCTACTATTCTCTTGGTGCTCTAGATTGAGTTGTGGGATTTAAAATAAGTTGGAATCAAAGGAAATTTGGAGAAAGCTCACTGCAACATCCCAAAATGAAGAACATCTTCTACCCGAATTTTTCAGAAAAATTCATTTGGTTGCATCATCCAACTTCACTCCACTCTCTTCAATATATTGCAAACTATCATGCAAAGAGATTTGTTGCATGGGATGCAGCTCATGCTTGGAGTAATTAAAGGTTGAAGATAATGAGTTTTGTGAGCAACTTGAAGATGAACATGAGAATCTAATTTTTCATTTTTGTGTAATTTTCTATTTCCAAAATCCAAAAATGATTTTAAAATCATTTTTTATTTCTAAAATCAAAATTTATTAATTTTAAAAATTAATTTCATAAATTAATTTTCTAATAAAATAAATAAATAATTATTTAAACAATTTAAATAATTCTAATTAATTTAATAACCAATATTAAATTAATTTTTACACAAATTCATCTTCATATATTTAAATCATATTTAAATATATATTCTCCAATTCCGTTTGATTCTAATTTCAAATTAACTTATCACGCTACTCTAGAGCTAATCCATTTTCGAGCTAGTAGGGGGACCTCGTGGACCTATAGATCATGGGCTCCAACGATCTGAGATTAATCGACTAAACACATTAGACCGATCTAATTCGTTAACTAATGGGTTACTCCAATAAAACCCATAGTTGAACTCCCCTCACTATAGATATATTAGGTCCACTCGATATAACCATGATTAATAAGTCAACCCTTCATAGGTTGTTCGTAATAACAACTGGGTTAAATCTCTGTTTTACCCTCGAAATTACCTCTTGTTCCTTAAGTCCCCACTGATCCCCTAATGAACAATTGTTTTGTGATCCGATTAACAAAACTGAGTCCCTCTCTGGCCAATGAGAGGGTGGGGTCCCTTGTTTAAGACCCAGAATCAACACTTAAGGGAACAACCTCTCTACTACCCCTAAAGCGGGTAGGAGTGAATTCCCTCTTGCACCCTATGTCCCCAGCTATCTATCCAGTCTTACCCCTAAAATGGGAGTCTTATTGAGACAACCATCACCTATGCAAATCTAAGGGTAATCCCGAATAAACAGGAGTTCATAGTTAGCTCAGGGTTAAGGTCAAATTACCTAAGTCATCGCTTTGAAATAGTCAGTCTTAAACAGTAAACAACGTTAAAAAGTAAGAGTGACTCATTTCGTGGTCCGATCTTGTACAAACCCTTTTGCACAAGGACACCCCCACTCCTCATGTCCAACATAAACGAATTAGGATCACTTTGTTTGTAGCACTTTATAACTCCTCGTAATAACTACAGAACGGGCTGCATCCAATAGTGTTACCAGAATAAGGTACCCAATCTTATTCATATACTATAGATCATTTTGACTATTTACTCGAATATGATCCACCTTTATATCTCCACATAAAGTTCAAGTACTCATCCAATAGTCAAGGGACTTTCAGGTTTATTGGATTTCTAGTAAGCAATAGATCTATTCAATAACCCTTTATTGAATTTTCAGAATAAGTTCCATTGTTTCCATACCACGAGTTTTAGGACATAAAATCCAACACTTTCTCCCTCATAGCCAAGCCTTGAGTGGCAAGCAGTAGTGGGTTCAACCTTGAGGAATTTGACCACTACCTGGGAAACAGAAAACATTTAAAAACGATGAGCCGGTTGCTCAGTGAGTGACTCATAGAAAAATAGTTCGTCTCAAGCCTTTCATACACATAATAAACATGTAAACATGCTTAAATTAGTCTCAAGCATCTTACGTAGTAACATACATTAAACATAACATCACAATCGTACATATTATCAAACCTTAGTTGAGAATGAACATTCGTAGCTCAATCTCCCAACGTCCATTCATGGCCGAGACCCATACTTCGGTCCCATTATAATGACTGTGGCCAGAAGACCTATACTTCGACTTCTCATACTGAACTACATACGTCCACGTGGAGTATACTAAGTATCGTAAACACCTTAGGTACTTCCATGGATACCTTCTATACCTTCGACATCCAATTTAATAGAATCGCACCATTCATAGAAAACATGAGTAAATAAAGCTTTAGGCATATCATTTACCTAGCTTTCACCATAAGAGCATTGTCACATTTCAACACGCATGCTTCACAAAATATAAACATTTAGCTTTTATAATACATTAGCATTCAGCCTTGACATGTGCTAGAATTAGTAAAACTTATTTAAATAGCCTAAAATATCATTGTTGAATGAGAAATTTTGGACCAATCACAAGTCACCACGTCGTTTGCTAAATTAACGACGAATTTCTAAATCACTGACTTTGGGTCCAATTAGAAGTTGACACATGTCCCGAATTGAATTGAAGACAAGTTTCGATGACGTCACGCGGATGAATCAGATGAGATTAAATTGGTCTAATTTGATATTACTATTTGGTCTTAAAGTCCAAACTATAAAAAAGTTGAATTGGACCCAAATTCCAGATCAGGCCCAAAACCAACTAATTGGGCCCAAGGGTCAGGCCCATGGACCAACCAAGCCCACGAAGCCCACTTGAGAACTCTATAAATAGAGAAGTTCTCTTCATTTGTAGGAACAACATTTTCTATACTCAGAAGACCCAGAGAGAATTTACTGACAAGTAGAAGACTTCCAAGACTCCTGAAGCTACACTCCTATAAGGCAGAAGACCTTTGAAGACACAAATATTATTCCAAGACTCCTACTCCAAGCTTCCAAGACTTCTAAAGCTGCACTCCTATAAGGCAGAAGACCTTTGAAGACACAAATACTCTTTCAAGTCTTCTACTTCAAGCTTCCAAGACCCCTGAAGCTGCACTCCTATAAGGCAGAAGACCTTTGAAGACACAAATACTCTTCCAAGACTTCTACTTCAAGCTTCCAAGACTCCTGAAGCTGCATTCCTATAAGGCAAAAGACATTTGAAGATACAAATACTCTTCCAAGACTTCTACTTCAAGCTTTCAAGACTTTTGAAGCTGCACTTCTACAAGGAAGAAGACCTTTGAAGATATAAATACTCTTCCAAGACTTCTACTTCAAGCTTCCAAGACTCCTGAAGCTGCACTCCTATAAGGCAAAAGACCTTTGAAGACACAAATACTCTTTCAAGTCTTCTACTTCAAGCTTCCAAGACCCATGAAGCTGCACTCCTATAAGGCAGAAGACCTTTGAAGACACAAATACTCTTCCAAGACTTCTACTTCAAGCTTTCAAGACTCCTGAAGCTGCACTTATATAAGGCAAAAGACCTTTGAAGATACAAATAGTCTTCCAAGACTTCTACTCCAAGCTTCCAAGACACCTGAAGCTGCACTTCTATAAGGCAGAAGACCTTTGAAGTCACAAATACTATTCCAAGACTTCTACTTCAAGCTTCCAAGACTCCTGAAGCTGTACTACTATAAGGCAGAAGACCTTTGAAGACATAAATACTCTTCCAAGACTTCTACTTCAAGTTTCCAAGACTCCTGAAGCTGTACTCCTATAAGGCAGAAGACCTTTGAAGATACAAATACTCTTCTAAGACTTTTACTTCAAGCTTCCAAGACTCCTGAAGCTGCATTTCTATAAGGTAGAAGACCTTTGAAGATACAAATACTCTTCCAAGACTTCTACTTCAAGCTTCCAAGACTCTTGAAGCTGCACTCCTACAAGGAAGAAGACCTTTGAAGATACAAATACTCTTCCAAGACTTCTACTTCAAGCTTTCAAGACTCCTGAAGCTGCACTCCTATAAGGCAGAAGACCTTTGAAGACAAAAATACTTTTCCAAGACTTCTACTCCAAGCTTCCAAGAATCCTGAAGCTGCATTCCTATAAGGCAGAAGACCTTTGAAGACATAAATACTCTTCTAAGACTTCTACTCCAAGCTTCCAAGACTTCTACTTCAAGAACGTTCGGTGCTTTCCTTGTCCAAGTCAAGCATATTCACCCAACTGAGAGAGAATCAAGTATTAGAGATCGAACCACATCGCATCAAGTCAACTCCAACATCAACACCAACTCAAGTTCAACTCCACGAAACACATTTCTCCGAAAACCTCATGTGAACGATCATGCTTAAAAAATGCTATGAAATATTTAAAATCATAAGTATAAACTTTAGTTGCTTGGAAAACCCCTAAACCTTAACGTGAAATTCATTTGGAATGCATGACCCTTTTATATATAAATTTTTGCAGACATTTAATCACTCACGGGTCTTTAGGCCTTTTTTTCTTAGGCTTGGTAGCCTTCTCCAATGGACGTTGCTCCTACACATAAGAATAAGAAATTTAGCTACTACCGTTGTCTCCCTTTTAAGACTACTCTTTTTAAACCAAGCTCACATTTAGCAAGAAATTGCCTGTTCATTCAACAAATTATAGATTCAGATTCTAACGTCAATAACTCGAAAGTCAGAACTCATTTTAAGAACGTTTCTTTTTCAAACATGCTCGGAATTGTGTTAACAAAGTTACCTAAAAGTTTCAGCATAAAACTTCTTGTGGTTTGATCTGGGGCTTTAAATCTTCCTCAATGGCCCTAAACCACAAACTCCCTACTTGTTAAAAAATTGTAGGTTTAATTTCCAAAATATGTAACTCAAACCCCAGACCTTATCTTGCAAAAGTTCCTTCTACAAACTTACTTGTAATGGTGATAACAATATTACCTTAAATGTTCAGCTTGAAATTCCATGCGATTCGGCCTAGATCTAAGATTCTTCATCAAGTGCCCAGAATCGCCTAAAAATGAACCCTTCGCCACTTCCTTCCTTCTTCGGCTTTCTTTCTAGTGAGAACTTCGTTTCAATGGCTTTTCTGTAGAAACTAGACTCATAGAGCTTTCTAACGGTACCAAGATCACTTTATTTACCTAAAGGAATCGTCCAAATCGAGCTCTTGAAGTTCCCTTTTCTTTTTATACTACCGCCCAACCTTCTGCATGAAAACTCCTTAAGCCACTTCACCCACTAGTGGAGGTTAAGGGCTCAGATTAAGCCATATTTCTGGATAAAATAAAAGAAAAGTTTAAAGCTGAATATTTCGAGCAAACTCGATACTCGATGGAAAAACTTGATGGAAATGGGCAATTACTCAATGGAAATTTCAATGGTATTTTGTAGAATACTCAATGGAAAACTCGATGCTCGATGGGATACTCGATTCTTGATGGCTTGCTTGATGCACGATCCTTCCTTGGTCACTTATACTCATTGCTTGACCCTTCCTCGATCGCTTATACTCGATGCTCAATGACATTTACTTGATACCTGCCTTGTGTTTACTTGATGCTTAGCCACCATTCTTCACGACCAACACTTAGCCAAAATTTCTTTTTGTAAGGCTAGTTTAATAAGTACTCGAGAGCCAAGGTTCCCATACTTAAACGTTTTCCTTCTTTGAATCTTATCTTTTACCCACTTCCCACAATTCCAATCTAACTTAAATATTTAACCCCTTACTTTACTCAACTCAACAATAAACATAATTAAAAAGTGATAGTAAGGTTCGACTTTTACAAGAAATATGGGGATCAATGTTCAAGATATAACTTAAAGGGTCTACAGTATATGGATAAGGCTGAGTGTCGTATCCTAGTGACACTATGGATACTAACCACTTTGTACTTGCTATAAATGCAATGATCCAACGCTTTTGTGTAGGGGACATGCGAGTGGGGGTATCCTATGCAATCAGTTTGAATAAGACTGGACCATGAAATTGTAACCTCTAAATATATCTCTGTTGACTAGTTAGGTTTGTAATTTACTAGGATGACCTAGGAAACTTAGTCTCAATCCTTAGTGGACTATGGACTCCTGTTCATGAGGGATTGTCCTTTGATTTGTATGGATAAGAGTGACCAATTCACCGACTAATTAAACCTACCATTTTGGGCACAAGACCAAGTGAGGAGCTAGGAACATAATTTCATGAGATCGAATTCACTCATTCCTAACTTTAGGGTAAGTAAATGAGTGTTCCCTTAAGTGGTGTCTCTAGACTTGTGAAGGAATGAAATATCATGCAACGGAAGACTTCAGAATCCATAAGCACTTAAACTACATTTAATTTGAGTTTTAAGCATGTTGTTCATATGATATTCAGAAGAGGGTTTGTTATGGATTTTTAAGTCTAATTACATTTTATAACAACTTACAAAAATTAGACATGCTAAACGTCCCCAACATTCATCAAAGGCATTCAATATAACATTTATATAAAAAGAAACCCTATACATGCTTACTATATATTATAACAATTTATAACATACTTTCAATGTATGTAACATGCTTCCTACGATGGGATTTGGAATCTACATGACATAGTATATGCACATATAAGATTCATTTAATTATATCATTCACTACATTAATAAACAATTAAACATATACTGATACAGTTTTAGTTTTGGCATTTTAAGCAAACAAAAGTCTAAGTATTACAAAAGAACAGGTAACAACTCCAAACAGCTTCCAGACTGCTCGAATAGCTCCAAAATCGGGCCCAAAAATGCTTGAACCGGATGTGAACCACTTGAACCGGGCCAATCAAAAAAATTTTGTAAATGAACCGGGTCAAGTTTGAAAAAAACGGGTCAAACAAGTCAATCTTCTTAAATTGGTTTAAGAATCTCGCTTGGATAAACCGAATGTTGCTAATGGACCTAGATCTCGTTCCATGTTGAAATCTTGCTCAAACTTGATCTTGTTGGTTGAAAATCTCGCTCAAAACATCAGAATCTCGCTCATTGCTTGAAATCTTGCTCAAACTCGATTCAAAATCTTTCTTGAACTCAAAATATCGCTCGAAATTCCAACATAATCTTGCTCGAACTAGGTCCAATCTCGCTGGAAATTCAAATAGTAGCTGTAGAATTGGAAATCTGCAGCTCAACCTTCTTCACTTATTTCTTCAATTACATCCTCATTTCAACTTCTAATGACTCCATATGAATAACACACTCTTAAACACACATTAAGGCCCATCAAACAAGACCCAATTACAAGAGAAATAACTTAATTGAAAGGATTAAAATGCCGAAACACTGGAAAAACCATACCAGCATACTATTTTATGCAGTTCATGAAAAGCCCCACCAAACTCAAATTAACAATAGTTAAACGCTTAAATCATACTCTGATACCAATTGAAGGAATGAAATATCATGCAACGGAAGACTTTACAATCAATAAGCACTTAAACTACATTTAATTTGAGTTTTAAGCATGCTGTTCATATGATATTAAGAAGAGGATTTGAAACACATATTACCTTTGAAGATTTCCTTCACAAATTCAGCTGAAATCCACCAAAATAGAGCTCGAAACTTCAAGAGGACTACCACCGAGATCTTCTCTACTATGCACAAGCTGGAACGTGTGGTGAAAACACTTAAATCAAGTTGAATTAATGAAGAACAAGTAGGGTATGTGTAGGGTTTTCAGGTTTTTACTTCAGCAAGTAAAACTCAGAATGCTTGTAGATCTTCATGCATGGAGCTACTATAGATAGGAAGGACTCATGCAATTATATAGGGTTGTAGGGTGGGCAGCTCCAGATTGAAGATCATCATATGAAAAAACAAGGATTTTAGTGACAATCCATCATATTTATTAGTGGGTTTTCCCAAAAATTGGAAAAACCCATTAACTTGAAAATGATTTCAAAAATGATTTTATTTAATTATTAAAATTAGTTTTAAAAAATTACTTCAAAATAATTAATTTAAATAAAACTAATTTAAATTAATATTTAATTAAACTTTTTAATTAAAATAATATTAAGTTAATATCTAAATATTAAATTAATAAAGGATCAAATTCACCAAAAAAATCAATTTTATATTTAAATCATAATTTAAATAGTAATTAATTTTCCAATTTCGTTTGATTTCAATTAAACTAAACGTTTCTAGTTGTATCATATATAATCAATCAAAAACCCTAAAAATGATTTTGAACATTTCAAATTCATAACCCTAATTTCATACATCAATACTCAATTTGTTATTCCAATTTAATGAGCTAGTAGAGGAACCTAATGGACCTACAGATCATGAGCTTCAACGATATGAAATTAATTCGTTACAACTCTTTAATCAAATTAATTACTATTCCTTAACTATCAAGACACCCCCACTATAGCTCGATAGTTTCACTCTCCTCATTGTAGATATATTTCTGTCCATATAAACCATAATCAGTAAGTCAATCCTTTCCAGGTTGTTCGTATTTGCAGTTGGGTCAAAATTACCATTTTAACCCTGTAAATACATCTTGTTCCTTAAGTTCCCATTGACCCTCCAATGAACAATTTGATTCATAATACTACTTATGAATCATTTTCTTCTCTATCATTAAAAGGCAGACCCCAATTTTTCAAGACCTGGAATAAGCACTTAAGAGAACAACCTATCTGCTAACCCTAAAATGGGTAGGAGTGAATTCCATCTTGTAGGGCTATGTCCCCAACTATCCATCTGGTCTTATCCCCAAAATGGAAGGTTTATTAAGCAATGCTGTTGGACTACTCTTACCAATGTAGATCAAAGGATAATCTCGAATAAATAGGAGTTTACAGCTAGCTTAGGATTTAGATCGAGTTATCCTAGGTTACTTAAGTATGAAATAGTCAGTTTTAACAGTAAACGGTCGTTATAAAGAAAAGTGACTATTTCTTGGTTCAGTCTATATGCAAACTCATTGCATAGGATGTCTCCGCTCACATATCTCTACATATATGATCTATGGATCACGTCATCTGTATTACTTATATAAAATGGGCCGCATCCAATAGTATTAGCAGGATGAGACACCCAATTTCATCCAAATACTTATAGACCATTTAGGCTATGCAAACTCATCCTATGCAAACTCATTACTATGGATGAAATTGGTCTATAAGTATATGGATGAAATTATATAGTAATTTAATAGTAATGAGTTTGCATAAACAAGATCAAGTTAATAGTAATGAGTTTGCATATACTTATAGACCCTTTATGTGGGGCATCCCCACTCCTGTTTATGTCACCACATAAAGTTAAAGTAATCATACTATAGCCATGGATATGTTTATTGGATTTTCATAATAGAATGCAAAAATCAATAACTTTATTGAATAAGATACTCAATAATATTTTATTTGATAAATAGAATGTTTAACACAAAATTTACGAACTGCGAGTTCTAGGACATTCCCAACAATCTCCCACTTAGACTAAAACATCAGTGAGAATAAATATATACAATATAATGTTGAGAAACAAAAGGAAAAATAAAATAAACTAGGGCATTTCTAATACCATAAATATTTTATAAACTAGGGCATCTCTAATACCATAGATATTCTCCCACTTGCCCTAGATTACGTTGCTCAAAGTCCTAGTCCAACCAGGTGACCCTCAAACACTTTAGCCCAGAGGGCCTTTGTAAATGGATCAACAAGGTTGTCTTTAAAGGCTATCTTCATGACGATCATGCCTCCTCAGTGTACTATTTTTCTGATAAGATGGTACTTTCTTTCAATATGTTTTCCACGTTTGTGACTCCTTGGTTCTTTCAAGTTGGCAACAACACCACTATTGTCACAATACATTGTGGTAGGTAGGTGCATATATGGAACTACTTCCAAGTCAGCTAAGAATTTTTGTAGCCAATCTGCTTCTTTAAAGGCTTCACATGCGGCTACTATTCTGCTTCCATTGTGGAGTCAGTGATACAACTTTTCTTAATGCTTCTCCAAACTATAGCTCCTTCATTGAGAGTGAAAACTGATCCTGAAGTAGATTTCCTTGAATCCACGTTAGTCTAGAAATCAGAATCAATGTATCCGGTAAGGATCAAATCCTTAGGTCCATACACAAGCACATAGTCCCTAGTTCTTCTTAGATACTTGAGGATGTTTTTGACAGCAGTCCAATGACTATGTCCTTGATTGGATTGGAACATGTTGACGATTCCAACTACAAAGCATATGTTAGGACGTGTACATAACATTGCGTACATCAAAATCTCAACTGCAGATGCATATGGAATTCTTGTCATTTCCTTAACATCTTGAGGTGTCTTAGTGTTGGGGATGATGCCCTAAAAACTCGTTAGGTCCTGTAGTTTGTAAACACTCTATTGAACAAACGCTTGTGATGTAATAATACATGATATTTTCTTTACTATTGTCTATGGAACATTGGATGTTTTAATTGCTTTACCACAAGCCAATAAATTAAGATCCCTAGTTGTTGGTGTAACATAAGCATGTATGTGGAGACATACAAGTGGATCATGCCTTAAGTGATAACCAAAATAGTTTATAGTATATGGATATAGGAGACAAACCTTATCCTGGTAACGCTATGCATGCGGCCCACTTTGTAAAATAGTTACAACTGTTATGACTTGCTATAGATTGTCTGATCCTATTCATTCATGTGAAGACATGCGAGTGGGGGCATCCTATACAAAAAAGTTTGTATAAGACCGGACCACGAAGTGTTATAGTTTCGTTATATAACGCCATACATGACAGAGACTTCACTTCATTAGGATGACCATAGGTAACATGACCTCAATCTTGAGTGAGTTGGGAACTCCTGCCTTTGAAGGTGGTCCTTTTATTTACATGGGTGTGAGTGGCCAGATCACTGACTCAAACCTACCACTTTGTGGATTCGTCTGATTTGAGAGCTGGAAACTCAGCTACACAAGATGGAATTCACTCCTTCCCCGAAGCAGGGGTAAGTAGATAGATTGCTCCCTTAAGGGCTGATTTCAGGGCTTATACGATGTGGCACCACGCACCTTGTCATAGCTTGAGAGGTGTCCACACATAGTAGGACTATGTTATATTGTTCATTAGAGGGATTAGTGGTACTTAAGGAGTTAGGTGTAACTACAGGAGTAAAACTGTAAATTGGTCCAATTGTACTTACGAGCATTTGTGAAGGGTTATCATACTATTGATTGGTTATATTCGATGGACACAGAAATATATCTGTGGTGAAAAGAGCGCAATTGTCGGTCTTTCGTAGAATGCCTTGCAGTTAACGGATGGTGGATCTTGTGGCTAAAGAGTTTAGTTAGCTATTCATGTAGCATTGGAGCTTCGAGCCATAGGTCCATAATGTCCCATTGGTAGCTCAATGAATTCAAGTTGAGAATCAGTTTTTGGGTCAGTTTGAAGTGTTCAAATTGATAAGAGTGAGTTCGATTATATATGATATGATTGAATTGGTCAATTATATATGATATAGTTGACATGATGTATGAGATACACTAATTGGAGGAAAATAATATAAATATGATTTATATCTACTGGAGGAGAAAAGAACTATGGTTCATATGTTACATATGATATGATATTAAACCATAGGTTATAAATATAATATGATTATATTTATTTTTTTAATTAAACAATTATAAGATAATTGTTGGCGGTTTTTTCTCCGTAACCGAATAAGATAGTGAGAGGTTGTATTCAGTTTTTGTAACTGAAGGATAAAATGAAAATAGTTTTCATTTTGCACAAAATCAGATATTCGCTCACCGATTTTGTACAATGCCCATCGCCTAGAAAATCGAGAGCATACACGACAATTCAAAGTTTACTAAACAATCGTGTACACGCGCGCATTTTCTAAACGATCGCATAGAATTACCTAAATGATCGTCTAGCCTTTCTAAGAAATCGCACGCCTGAGTGTTTTACTAAACGATCGTCTATACGATTAGCCCCAGTTTACTACACGATCGTGTACCTTTACCTAAACGATCAAGCATCTGTCTATATGATAGAATTCTGATATCTCCCACTTGCTTGGTCGTGGTAAACGATCGTTCCTTCCTCCTTCCCTCTACCAAATCCAATAGAGCCCACACTTCCTGGATTCTAACTCCGAGAATACAGAGGTTTTTGAGTGGTTTTTGTCCTCCATGGTTCCTTATTCATGAGAAGTTCATTCGTGGGTAGACAACAATGAGATTTGGTGGACGATTGGTTTGGCTTGCACAACGATAATGAGAGGTTCAATCCTTTGACGAGAGCGATATTTAAAGCGAAGAGGAGTTCTTCAACTTGGTATGTATCTCATCCCTTTGTTGTGTACGTTTCAAAGCATGCTGTAATTTGTTGTTAAATACATAACTTGTATGTTTGATTGTGAATTCAGTATTTCCGTCACAATGAGTTTGGAACGATCTTGCTTCCGCTCAGAGATACTCTTTGATAAGAGTTCTTTCAATTAATACCAGAGCCAGGTTTTGATATTCCAAATTCATTGATGCAAAGAATTGTTGGGAATGTCCTAGAACTCGCAGTTCGTGTTAAACATTCTATTTATAAAAAATAATGATTTGTTGATTTTGCATCTTATTATGAAAATCCAATAAACATATCCATGGTTATAGTCTGAATACTGTAACTTTATGTAGTGACATAAACAGAATCAAGTTGACAGTATATAGCCTAAATGGTCTAATAAGTATATGGATGAAATTGGGTATCTCATCTTGGTAACACTATTGGATGCGGCCCACTCTATAGTAGTTACAAGAAGTTGTAAAGTGCTACAAACGATGTGATCCACAAATCGTTCATGTCGAGACATGTGAGTGGGGGCATCCTATGCATTAAGTTTACATATAGACTGGACCACGAAAATAGTCATTTTTCTTAAGGACTGTTTACTGCTAAAACTGACTATTTCATTTATCAAATAACCTAGGTTAATTCGATCTTAATCCTGAGCTGGCTATGAACTCTTGTTTGTTTGGGATTATCCTTTGATCTGCAAACGGTGAGAGTAGTCCAACAACACTGCTCAATAAGCTTCCCATTTTGGGGATAACACCGGATGATTAGCTGGGAACATAGCCTTTCAAGATGGAATTCACTCTCGGTTTAGGGTTTGCAGATTGGTTGTTCTCTTAAGTACTGGTCCTAGGTCTTGAACAATCGGGGCCCGCCTTCTCATGACAGAGAAAAAATTTGATTCATAGAGATTATGAATCAGAATTGTTCATTAGAGGGTCAGTTGGAACTTAAGAAACAAGATGTATTCACATGGGTAAAATGGTAATTTTGACCTAGCTGTGATTACGAATAACCTGTAAAGGATCGACTTACTGATTATGGTTATAAAGTGGACATAATGTATCTACAGTGAGGGGAACTCAACTATGGGCTATAGTGGAGTGTCCCATTAGTTAACGAATGAGGGTTAGATCGGACTAATTAGTTTAGCTGATTAATCTCGAATCGTTGGAGCCCATAATCTGTAGGTCCGCGAGGTCCCCCTACTAGCACGTAAATGGTAAAGCTTTAGAGTAGCTTGAGAAATTAATTTGAAACATTCAAATTGAAACAGATTAGGAGAATATATATTTAAATATGATTTAAATATATAAAGATGATTATTATGCAAAAATTAATTTAATATTAGATATTAAATTAATTAATATTTTAAATGAATTTATGAAATTAATTTTAAAAAATTATTTTTCAGTTATTAAAATCAAAATTGAATTTTGTAATCAAGATTTTGGTTTTAAAGAAAAATTAGAAAAATCGATTTGCATGTATAAAATGGAAAAAACTTGATTTTCCAATATCATTTTCTTCATGCTCATACAAAGCCCACTTCCTCTTCTTCATTAATACTCCAAGCATGAGCTGAAAGCCATGCAGTTCTCTTCTTTACATGTTCATCTGAAATAAATAAAGAAGATTGGAATGAATTGAAGGCATGCATTCCACAGAAATTTTGAGAGAAAATTTCAGTTGGAAGAAGGGTTCTTCGAAAGTGTGCTGCTGTGAGTTTTCTCTGTTCTTCATCGCTTCAAGCTGTTGTTGAGTCCCACAACTCGGTCTAAATCTCTAAGAGGATAGTGGGGAAGATCTCAAGGTGGTTCATGATGAAGGCTGCTACTGATTAATCAAGTTCTTGAAGAGTTCTACAAAGGTATGATCTAAAATCTTCCTATTTAGATGAACATGCTTTAGTTTCTGTAAAAATTAGTGAATTTGAATGCTTATGGATCCTTGATACTTCTGTTGCATGTTATTTTACTCTAAAAATTGGTATCGGAGCATCATATAAACATTCAATTCAGTTTAATTTTGGTGTGGTAGGTGTTTTTCATGAGATATAGTAAACTGATACACTGATATGGTTTCCTGAGTTTTGGGATTTCAATTCTCTTTAATTTCTCAATTAAATTTGTAATTGGCTCTTGTTTCATGAGCTTATATGTGTTAGCAAGAGTCTGTAATTTATTTGGAGTCATTAGAGTTGAAATTAAGATGAAATTGAAGAAACCAGTGAATGAGGCCGAGCTGCTATTCCAGTTTTTTAGCTTCTGCTCAAAATCATTGTTGAGGTTTAGTTGCTAAGCAATCATCTAGTTCCAGGTGTTACATGATATGAAGAAAAGCTAGACGATTG
This sequence comes from Benincasa hispida, assembly GCF_027475165.1. Classification (NCBI taxonomy): domain Eukaryota; kingdom Viridiplantae; phylum Streptophyta; class Magnoliopsida; order Cucurbitales; family Cucurbitaceae; genus Benincasa; species Benincasa hispida. The sequence continues at coordinate 58,803,913 of NC_143478.1, forward strand.
TATAGCAATGGGCACTGGTCGTTGTGATGTTGAATGCTAAACGATCGTGTATCTGCGGGAGTTAAACAATGCGTTCAAATGCTATATGATAGACTATGCGATCGTTTAGATTTTGGTATGGGAACTAAAAAATACGTTGAATTTAGTGAACGATGGCACTATATGATCATGTAGCTATGACGTGCACTAAGCGATGCGATAAAGTACTACGCGATAGCGCTGAGAAATTCGTGAGAGAAGAAGTTGTTCTTCTGCTGGGTTGCTGCTGTGAGTGTCACACCCCACCCCCAGACCACCTTCTTAGCCTGGGAGAGGGATGCAGCTGCAACAGTTATCAACCCTTAGGCTGACACTTACTGCCTAATGATTCTTGCGGAATAACTCTGATACCATACTATAACTTATACACAACGGAATGATTAAGTCAAGGAGATAAACTATAATGGGTTAAGTAGGCCCATCTTTTATTACGACAGTGATAAACATTTATACAACTTAAGGACTTAACAACAAAGTTTACAACGACAACCGTAAAAACCCTTCGGAAGTGTAATTGGGGCACATGGCAGACCTTGACCTTAGCAGCACCCTAGAACTCCTCATCTTTCGCTACCTGAGGAGGGGATTAAGAAATTTTTTTGAAGAGTGTCAGTTACTAAGCCCAGTGAATGGTTCTTTTAAAGATGAAAATCGTTTTGAAAATCATCATTTTGGGAAACCAATCACATGCCAACACTCGCATTATAACTCATGCACAGTTAAAGATATAATCATGCAACCAGTAATCTTTATCCCAAAAGCTACACGTAGCATGCATATCATATCATCAATCAATACAATCATCTATGGAAACCTTCCTATGACCCCAATTCCCGCCAATGTGCACATTGACCATTTTATTTATCCCGCTAGTCATGCTTAGGTACTTGATCATATTTCCCGCCAGTCGTCATTGACTATTATTTCCCGCCGACCGAAGCTGACCATATTTTCCCGCCGACCGAAGCCGACCATATTTTTCCCGCCAAGCACCTTTTGTTAAGCATGCTAACTATATCCCGGGCATAATCTTAGTTTCCACAGTCACATACAAACAATATCATGCAATCATCCTATCACCAAAAGCATGTATTTTGTATCTATAGATGCATATATTCCAATATCAGAGTATAAAGCTAAGTGAATACTCATAATATACATTTACTATCAACACTGTATAAACACACAATATTCTTTATTTATCAAAGCAACATAACACTCACGATATATCGGAACTATAACGCTATAACACTCACACTATGTGTTAATGATCAAAGTTATAACACTCACAATATATCGAAACTATAAAGCTATAACACTCATACTATGTATTAATTATCAAAGCTATAACACTCACACTATGTTAACTATCAAAACTATAACACTCACAGTAAGCTTTCCCTCTTAGAAGGAAATTTGGGTAGCACCTTCCTCGAGCTTCTCTCTTTTAAACTCACAGAACTACCACACTCTCTCCACACGACTATTACTACTAGAATTTGTTTGAGAATGAGTTTAATTCTTCAGCCCAAGCCTCTTATTTATAGTCGTTTTCAACTCTTCTCTATGTGACAACACATCCTACAAGTGGCCTTTTTTAAATTACTGGGGTTAACTGAGCTTTTGAGTTTTCTAATTTTAAGTTTGCCAACCAAAATTACTCCTATGGCATGTAATCTTGGCCGTGCATTTTAATCCCCAAGTTTCTGCATGAAATCTCCTTTTGCCATCTAAATTGCTTAATTTTTGACTTAATTATCCAAAAATATCAAAGATCGCATTACATTCCTTAAAACACAGCATTTTGTCTAAATCTCACTCTCTCCGCTCTCACTCTCTCCAACTTTCTCGCTCATTTTGCTCTCGGTAGTGTCGCTCTTTCCATGTTTCTCGCTAAGGATCTCGCTTTCTCCAGCCTTCTCGCTCATTTGGCTCTCGGTAGTGTCGCTCTCTCCATGTTTCTTGCTAAGGATCTCGCTTTCTCCAGCCTTCTCGCTCTTTCCAATCTCGCCACCGTCGCTCAACCAATCTCGCTCTCACCCATTCTCTCGCTCAGCCAGTTTCGCTCTCTCCCATTCTCTCGCTCAACCAGTCTCGCTCTTTCCCATTCTCTCGCTCAACCAGTCTCGCTCTCTCCCACTCTCGCACTCAAATCTCGCTCTCTCAATTCTTTCCAACTTCCTCCAATTTCACTAGTGGGTTACCCTCACCACTTGCGACACGTGGATTCTACTTTTCTTTTCAATTTTTAACTTACCCCGTACACTGATAATTAATTTTCACCTCCAAATATCCCAATGAACAGTCTTCGTACAAAAGGTATCCAAATTTTTCCCACCTTCAAATTATTAATTCCAACCTTCCAAGCCTTCCAAGCCTTCCAATGAACAGTTTCCAAACAAAAAGTTATCTAATTTCCTTTGTCCCCCGAATTCGCTAGCTTCCAACTCCCTTATTAATCTTCCCCGATTCTGCCCACTTATTCATAGTTATATATGTTATTGTTGGATAATTATTAATAAATTTCTTAATTTATCAAATTTTTCCCAAATTCCACCCAACTTCCTTTTAATTTAATTTATATTTTTCATTCATAATTTTAATTATATTTTCCTTTATTTTCAGTACTTTATTTTTCCCTTCTTTCTGAATTAGGGTTAGGGTTTTATAGTGAGTTTCTCCAAATTCCCTTAATTTCAACTTATTTTAAGTCCCACTACTCAATCTAGCCAAGAGGATAGTAGGGAAGATCTTGAGGTGGTCTACAACAAGGTTCAAAGGGGATTTGCAGCTAATTTCAACTGAAGCATGTTTCTTTTTCTGCCAAAATTAATGAATTAGAGTGCTTATAGATCTTGGTTTCTTCCGCTACGCATTGGTACCTTCCAACAACTGGTATCAGAGCATCTTATAAACATTCAATTTGGTTTAATTTTGGTTATGTGGGTGTTTTATATGAGAAATATGAAACTGTTGTACTGATATGGTTCTTTGAGTTTTGCCTTTTAATTTCGCTTTGATTTCTCGTTTAAATTTATAATTGGCTCTTTCTTGATGAGCTTATATGTGTTCCCAAGAGTCTGTAATTTATTTGGAGTCACTAGAGTTGAAATTAAACTATAAATTGAAGAAACAAGCGAAGAGATCGAGTTGCAGATTCTAGAAAATCAACCTCTGTTCATATCGTCATTGAGCTTCAGTAGCTAAACAGTCGTTTAGCTTCATGGGTTAGACGATGTGAAGAAAAGTTAAACGATTGTGTAGCTTCAGGCATTGATCGTTGAGGTGTTGTGTGCTGGGCAATCGTGTACCTGTGAGAGCTAAGCAATGTGTTATATTTCTATGCGATGGCACTACACAATCATGTAGCTTTGGGTGGGAGCTAAGCGATGCGGTGAAGAGCTATACGATAGCGCTTCACGATTACTTCCACGATCGTTTACCTTTGATCGGGAGCTATACGATGCGTTGAGATGCTAAGTGATAGCACTACGCGATCGTTTACCTCTATGCGGCAGCTAAGCAATGCGTCGAGATGCTAAACAATAGCAATATGCGATTGCTTACCTATATGCGGCAGCTGGGCGATGTGTCGATTGCTATACGATAACACTAAGTGATTGCTTACCTATTGCACACGCTAAACGATCGACTTCAGGCGTTAGACGATGGTGCTTAGCAATCGTGTAGTAAATTGTCTGTGCTAAACGATGGAGTTGCGCGATAGTGTTAGACACTAAGCGATCGTCTAGCTTCCTTTAGCACTAGACGATGACACTATACGATAGAAGGCAAACACTAGACAATGATGTAGCTTTGTTAAGCGATATGTGTTGGTTGCTAAATGATCAAGCAAAACGAAGACGATGGTCGCCATTACTAAACGATGAGACTTAGCGAGATGTTGAACATTAGCAAAAGAAGCCAGTTTGATCGGTTCTCTTTTGGTTTGGTCCGATTCAGCCTCGAATGGTTTCTTGGCTGGTCTGGTTTAAATGGTTCCGATCTGGTTCAAGCTACTTGAATTTGTTTTGGAGTGGTTCGAGCGGTCCGGAAGCGGTTCAGAAGCTTGTTTGTAATAATTATTTTTTGTTTGCTTGTTTATGCCAAAACTAAAAATCATATCAGTTAGTGTTTAGTTATTTATGCATGTGATATATGTTATAATTAAATAAATCTTGTATGTGCATACAGTATGCCATGTAGATTTAAAATCCCATCATAGGAAGCATGCTACATGCATTGAAAGTATGTTATAAAATGTTATAATATATAGTATGCATGTTAGGTTTCTTTTATTTAATATAATAGTTATATTAGATATTGAATGCCTTTGTTGTTTGTCATGGATGTTTAGCATGTCTAAAACTTTGTAAGTTCTTATTAAAGTTGGTTATACGTTTAAAATCAGTAACAAAGAATAGCTGCATGCTCACTTAGGTTAACCACTTGCTTTAATAGTTAAAATAAGTTGTTAAACTTGTGAAACTAGGGTTACAAACTCAACTGGTATATAATCCTATCAAAGGCTGGGGGTACTTAAGTTGACGGTCTACAAAACACCTTCTACTTGGGGATTATAACCAAATAATTGAGTGTTGGTAACCAGTTTTATGAGCATTCGTGAGCAGTGTGAGGTAATAAAAACGGTTTATCACCTAGACATCGTAGGTTTAAAATCCATTTATAAGTGTTATACTTGGATAAACCACCTAGACATAGGGTTGTTTTTATTAGTCGAAGAGAACCTAAGTATAAATTTACCCAAACATTTAGAACATTTTAGTGGGAAAATAAAAGTTATTAGCTCTCACGTCCTGAAGAGTTCACATCGTGAGATCCATGCTCGGCTTCTTGTCGATTTTACCTCGAATGCTCCATACGGAAAGTGTTTGCATGGGTCAATAACAAGGTGAATGTGGGAAGTTGTTCATAGTAAATGGGTGAAGGAAATGTGTCAACATTATCCTACGGTCTCCTCCATTAGTTTGAACCATGAGATTCCTATGTTGCGCCTACTGTTGTTTTTATGCGGCACTAGCTAGTCGTTAACCGTGGCGATCCCTATAGAGGGTTGTAACATAGGATTCAGAACAACCCAGGTTTCAGTAAAATGAATAGGTCTTATAGTTCCGTCTTGGATATTGGTTTCTATCTTGGAGGCATATTCATACCGTCCTATAAGATCTGAAATGGCGAGTCACACTTACAAGAATTACTAATTGTTTGTAAAGATCTTGATCGAAAACGATAACCAACAGAACTATTGGAATATGAGACTATTCTGGATATAGTATTTGGTTAAGAACTGTCTTGTTTCTGTGAAGGAATTCTTGACTGCCCCACGGTAGCAATTGTTCTAAATCACTTAAGTATCGTTGCAAATAAATAAAGATTTATTGGGTACTTTATTAGTTTTTCTAAAAAATGGATTTAGATGCATATTTAATAGAGTTTGTTTAAAATGTTTCAGCAATGTCAAACTCAATCATACAATTGCTTGCTTTTGATAAATTTAATGGAGAGGGTTACTCGAACTAGAAGTTAAACATAAATACAATATTAGTAATAGACGATCTAAGGTTTTTGTTGACGGAGGAGTGTCCTCCAATTCCCAGTTCAACAGCCACCCGAAATATTCGGGACGTCTATGATGGGAGGGTAAGGACGAACGAGAAAGCCCGAACCTATATCTTAGCGAGTATATCTGATGTACTCAACAAGAAGCATGAGGTCATGCCCACAGCCCGTGTCATTATGGCATCATTATAGAAGATGTTCAAGCAACCGTCATCTTCTGTTAGACATGAAGCCATCAAATATGTTTATGTAACACGCATGAAAGATGGAACCAACGTAAGAGAATATGTTCTCGACATGATGGTTCATTTCAATATTGCAGAGGCTCATGGGGCAATGATAGACGAGACAAGTGAAGTGAGCATGATACTGGAATCTCTTCCTAAGAGTTATCTGCTGTTTAAGACAAATGCTATCATGAAAAAAATCACTTGACTTAACAAAGCTGTTGAATGAGTTGCAAACTTATCAATCAATGATGAAACTGGAGGAAAAATAAATAAATGTTATTTCGAAAACGAAAAAGTTTTATAAGAGGTCAACATCAGGTACAAGACCCACTAATGATAAGAAATTTGGTCCTTCTTCTTCTGAGGATAAAACCGTACAAATGAAGAAAAAAGGAAAAAGGAAAAAGAAAGCCACTGCAAAGAAAAACAAAAACAAAACTCCCAAAGGAAAATGTTTCCATTGTGGAGAAGTTGGGCATTGGAAACGAAACTGCCCAAAATATCTTACTGAAAAGAAAGCAGAAAAGGCTAAACAAGGTAAATCTGATTTACTGGTTGTTGAAACATGTATAGTGGAAAATTCTCACCTTACTTGGATATTGGATTTAGGCGCCGCTCATCATGTTTGTACTTTTCTATAGGAAACTAGTTCTTGGAAATGACTTTTTGAATATGAGATGACTTTCAAGGTGGGAATAGGTGAAGTCATTTTAGCTGAAGCAGTGGGAGATGTGAAGTTTTTTTTTTTGAGATTCTTTTATTTTGCTTAAGAATGTGTTCTATGTACCAAAGATGAAAAGAAATCTAATCTCCATTTCATGTCTATTAGAAAATATATACAGTGTATCTTTTGAATGTAATGAAGTGTTTGTTTATTCAAGAGGTGTACATATCTGTTCTGCAAGACTTGATAGCAACTTATACATATTAAAACCAACTGAAGCAAAAGCCATTTTAAATATGGAGATGCTTAAAATGGCTGAAACTCATAATAAAAAGCGAAAAATTTCTCCTAATGCCTATCTTTGGCACCTCAGGCTTGGTCACATTAATCTCAAGAATTGAGAGATTGGTAAAAAAGGTCATCTAAATCAGTTAGAAGACAGTTCCCTACCACAATGTGAATCATGTCTTGAGGGAAAAATGACAAAAAGATATTTTTTTGACAAAGGTCTTCGTGCCAAAGTACCTTTTAAACTTATACATTCAGACCTATGTGGTCCGATGAATGTTAAAGCTCGAGGAGGATATCAGTACTTCATCAGTTTTATTGACGATTACTCTCATTATTCCTACATTTACTTAATCAGTCACAAGTCTGAAACTCTTGAAAAGTTCAAAGAATTTACGGCTGAGACTGAAAATATTTTAAGTAAAAGAATTAAAATACTTCGATCTGATCGAGGTGGTGAGTATATGGATTTGTAATTCCATAACTATCTAGTAGCTCATTCAATCCCAACTTACAGCACCTGCACCACAATAAAACGGTGTTGTAGAAAGGAGAAATCGATCCTTGTTGGACATGGTTCTGTCTATGATGAGTTATGCTCAGTTATCTCAATTCTTTTGGGGGTATGCAGTTCAAGTTGCAGTATTTATTCTGAATGTTTTTCCATTCAAAAGTGTTTCAGAAACACCATATGAATTTGGGAAAGGACCCAAAATGAGTTTACGTTATTTCCATATCTGGGGTTGTCTAGCACATATGTTGGTATAGAATCCTAAGAAATTTGAAACACGTTCAAAATTTTGCCTATTTGTAGGATACCTCAAAGAAAACGAAGGAGGATTATTTTATGATCCCTAAGAAGATAGAGTATTTGTATCGACAAATGCTATGTTCTTGGAAGAGGATCATACTAAAAATCATATACCTCACAGTAAACTAATATTGTAAGGACTGACTAAAGATACTATAGAAAGATTAACAAGAGTTGTTGATCAAGCTGGTCCATCAACAACGGTTATTGTCCCATCATGTCCATCCCAAGAGTTGGGGATGCTTCGATGTAGTGGGAGGGTTATTCAACAACTTGGACGCTACATGGGTTTAACAGAAACTCAAAACATCATACAATATTATGGTTTAAAGGATCCATTAACCTTTAAAAAGGCAATGCAAGATGGCGACAGGGAACAATGGATAAAAGCCATGGACGATGAAATGGAGTCTACGTACTTCAACTCTGTCTGAGAACTTGTAGATCAAGCACATGGGGTTACACCTATAGGATGTAAATGGATCAACAAGAGAAAACGACACCAAACTGGCAAGGTACAAATATATAAAGCCGGAATCGTGGCAAAGGGTTTTACTCAAAGAGAAGGAGTTAATTATGAAGAAACTTTATCTTCTGTTTCCATGATCAAATCAATAAGAATACTTCTTGCCATTGCCACATATTATGACTATGAGATATGATAGATGGATGTGAAGACAACTTTTCTGAATGGCTACCTTAATGAAAGTATTTTTATGTCTCAACCAGAAGGGTTCATCAATAAAGGACAACAATAGAAAGTCTATAAGCTTAATCGATCCATTTATGGATTGAAACAAGCATCCAGATCCTAGAATATAAGATTTGACACCGCTATCAAATCTTATGGCTTTTAATAGAATGTTGGTGAACCGTGTGTATACAAGAAGATAGTCAACAAAACTGTAGAATTCTTGCTCATTAGGAATGATATCTTGCTCATTGGGAATGAGACAAGTTTTCTTGCTGACGTAAAGACATGGTTAGCAACACAGTTCCAAATTAAAAATTTGGGTGATGCTCAGTATGTTCTAGGAATATAGATCTTTCGGAGTCGAAAGAATAGGACATTGGCACTATCTCAAACATCTTATATTAACAAGATGTTGTTAAGGTATAATATGAAAAATTCCAAGAAAGGTTTATTACCTTTCAGGCATGGAATTCATTTGTAAAAGGAACAATGTCCTAAGACACCTCAAGAAGTTGAGGAGATGAACAAAATTCCATATGCATCTACAATTGGGAGTTTGATGTACGCTATGTTGTATACATGCCCTGACATATGTTTTGCAATTGGAATCGTCAACAGGTTCCAATCCAATCCAGGAAACGGCCATTGGACCGTTGTAAAAAATATCCTCAAGTATCTAAGGAGAACGAGGGACTATATGCTTGTGTATGGACCTAAGGATTTGATCCTTATAGGATACACTGATTCTGATTTTCAGACTGATGTAGATTCTGAGAAATCTACCTCAGGATTAGTTTTCACTTCTTAGTGGAGAGCTATAGTTTGGAGAAGCATCAAGCAGAGTTGTATCACTGACTCCACGATGGAAGTGGAATATGTGGCTGCATGCGAAGCTGCTAAAGAAGCAGTACGGCTACGTAAATTCTTGGTTGATTTGGAAGTCGGTCTAGATATGCACCTGCCTATCATACTGTATTATGACAATAGTGGTGCTGTTGCCATCTCAGAGGAATCGAGGAGTCACAAATGTGGAAAACACATTGAAAAAAAGCACCATCTCATTTGGGAGATCGTACACAGAGGAGATGTGATCGTCACAAAGATTACCTCTAAAGACAACCTTGCTGATCCATTCATAAAGGCCCTGTTTGCTAAAGTATTTGAGGGCCACCTAGTTGGACTAGGACTCTGAGTAGTGTAATCTAGGGCAAGTGGGAGAATGTCTATGGTATTAGAGATACCCTAGTTTATTGTATTTTTCCCATTATGTTTCTCAACATTATATTGTTTATATTTGTTCTCACTGGAGTTTTAGTCCAAGTGGGAAATTGTTGGGATGTCCTAGAACTCGCAGTTCATGTTAAACATTTTATTTATCAATAATAAGGACTTGTTGATTTTGCATCTTATTATGAAAATCCAATAAACATATCCATGGCTATAGTCTGAATATTGTAATTTTATGTAGTGACATAAACAGGATCAAGTTGACAGTATATAACCCAAATGGTCTAATAAGTATATGGATGAAATTAGGTATCTAATCCTGATAATACTATTGGATGCGACCCACTCTATAGTTGTTACAAGAAGTTGTAAAGTGCTACAAACAATGTGATCAATAAATCGTTCATGTCGAGACATGTGAGTGGGGGCATCCTATGCAATGAGTTTGCATATAGACTGAACCACAAAAATAATTATTTTTTTTTATAACGATCATTTACTGTTAAAACTGACTATTTCATTTATCAAATAACCTAGGTTAACTCGATCTTAATCCTGAGCTGGCTATGAACTCCTATTTGTTTGGGATTATCCGTTGATCTGCAAACGGCGAGAGTAGTCCAACAACACTACTCAATAAACTTCCCATTTTAGGGATAAGACTGGATGAATAGCTGGCGACATAGCCTTGCAAGATGGAATTCACTCCTACCCTATTTAGGGTTAGCAGATAGGTTGTTCTCTTAAGTACTGATTCTAGGTCTTAAACAATTGGGGCTCTGCCTTTTCATGGTAGAGAAAGGATTTGGTTCATAGAGCTTATGAATCAGAATTGTTCATTAGAGGGTCAGTAGTTCTTAAGGAACAAGATGTAGTCACAGGGGTAAAATCATAATTTTGACCTATCCGTGATTACAAACAACCTGTGAAGGATTGACTTACTGATTAGGGTTATAAAGTGGACATAAAATATCTACAGTGAGGGGAGTTCAATTACAGGCTATAGTGGAGTGTCCCATTAGTTAACGAATAGAGGTTAGATCGAATTAATGAGTTCAATCGATTAATCTCGAATCTTTGGAGCCCATGATCTGTAGGTTCGCGAGGTCCCCCTACTAGCACATAAATGGTTATGCTTTAGGTTAGCTTGAGAAATTAATTTAAAACATTTGAATTAAAACGGATTAGGAGAATATATATTTAAATATGATTTAAATATATGAAGATGATTATTGTGAAAAAATTAATTTAATATTTGATATTATGTTAATTTATGAAATTAAGTTTAGAAATTGATTTTTAAGTTATTAAAATCAAAATCTAATTTTGAAATCAAGATTTTGATTTTAATGAAAAATTGGAAAATTCGATTTGCATGCACAAAATGGAAAAACTTGATTTTCCAATATCATCTTCTTCATGCTCATACAAAGTCCACTTCCTCTTCTTCATTAATACTCCAAGCATGAGCTGCAAGCCATGCACTTCTATTCTTTGCATGTTCATCTTCAATAAATAAAGAAGATTTGAGTGAATTGAAGTCATGCATTAAATAGAAATTTTGAGAGAAAATTTTAGTTGGAAGAAGGGTTCTTCGGAAGTGTGCTAGTGTGAGTTTTTCTTTGTTCTTCATCGCTTCAAGCTGTTCTTGAGTCCCACAACTCGGTCTAAAGCTCCAAGAAGATAATGGCGAGGATCTTAAGGTGATTCACGATGAAGACTGCTACTGATTAATCAAGTTCTTGAAGAGTTCTACAAAGGTATGATCTAAAACCCTCTTATTTAGATGAGCATGATTTAGTTTATGCCAAAATTAGTGAATTTGAATGCTTATGGATCCTTGATACTTCCGCTGCATGTTATCTTACTCTAATAAGAATAGAATTTACTTTCTCGGTAGGTAAAGCATGTCTACATTCAGTTTAAATGTTAAACATGGTTTTGTGGATATGGATTAATGGAGTTTTCTGGGATGAAGCCTTTGGTTATTTAAAATTTTATTACATTCAAAGTTAATTGTAAGGGCCCCTATGTTTTTGGGTGTATTAACTTACTATCGAGTCTGTAAATTCAAAGTGTTTGAGTCTCTGGTGAGTCGTTTGTGATGAGGCTTCAGGAAAAGAAGTTGCTGTTCTTCGAGGATGAAGACGACCAAGCATTGGTCGGGTCATATAAATGATGCGGTAAGCGATTGTTGAGTATCAGATACTCGGGAGGAAGTTGACGTGTGCGCACTAGACGATCGTGTAGCTCAGTAAGATTCATCTCTTAGTTACTGACTACACGATCGTGGAGTAAATTTATTACCTAGCGCTTATTATGTGATCGTCTAGACGATTGTGCTTCGCATCAACGTCGTCGTCTAAACAATTGTTTAGACTTAGGGGTTAATGTCTTGTGCGCTAAACGATCGAGTGCCTCATGCTTCATCGCATTGTAAATGGTACTCGATCGTAGCTAAACGATGGTGGAATACGTGGCCAATTTACTAAACGATCGTGGGAGCTTCATGATGACGTGAAGAAATGCATGTCATCTTAGGCCTTTTATTTAGAATTATGAGGGCTGTTAAGCAGAATATGCGTCAATTATGTTAGGAATTCACGAGAAAATGAGCTTGCGGTGATCAACATTGAGAATCTCGGCTAACCCATTATTATGTGTTATTATGCTTTGAATTGTCTATTTTTGTAGTTAACGTAGGAAGTGGACGAAAACGAGGAAGCTAGACTACTGCATAGACGACCGCATGCGGAGAAACTCTCCATCGCAAAGGCGAACGCATTCGATCAATGCATGGGTGTTGCGGTAATTAGCCACATACGTCCATCGTATAGAAGTTGTGATCGTCAAGCGATTGCGATCATTGTGTAGAAGTTGCAGTATTAAACAAATGCGGTCACTGCATGATTACGGCTACACTATAACGCATACTAGTGGGATCAATGGAAGGTTGCTGGAATGAACGCATTAGCGCATATCTCGAGGAAATAAAAAAATGATGTTGACATTTCACCTACCACGCCGTTAGCAGCAATGATTTAGAAAAGGGCTAACGTGCCGCGAATGTCAGAATCAGAGAAGTTCATTAATGCTATCGGTGATCCAATCTCTATATTAAGAAGCCGATGAGCAGAATTTCAACTTGTTCGGGGATTATCCCTGCAATCTAGGGTTATCCCTGTGATCCAGACAAATGCGTGAGAAGAAAGCTTGAGATTTCTTCATCTCCCTCTTCGATTCCGAGTGGCGACCAGAGCCTTCGACTGGAGTTAGATCTCAAGAGTCAGCTCCACCGCCCTTCCATGGCACCACTGGCAGCCTTGACACACATCCGGGAGGGTAAGTGGTTGGTCGCGTTAAGCAACGTCAGTTATTGTTCACTAGAGATAGGAATAATCTTATGTCAGCAAAGTTCATGCGGTTACCTTGTCTTATGAGCACATCATTCATCATTTAGACATACTTGAGAGAGTAGTCTAAAACCCAAATCTAAGACTTGAGAGAGTGGATTGGAACATATAGGCAAGAATGGGGAACGTAGAGATAAACTCCATTTGCTATTACACAGCGTATGCACCTTACGGATAGGATATTACATGCGTCCAGGAAGTAGGATACGGTGGTATGTAGCTAGCACGGTCATGTGGTGAGAGCACGTGAGCGGGTTATGGAGGTTTAGGCAGGCATAGGTTTCCCTGCACTATCATAGATACATCTCATACATCCTAGAGTTAGGCTTAAGTGTGTGTAGCATGATTGCATGGCTTGCGTTGACTAAGGTTGCCCTTGCGGTCACTCTTAAGGGTTGCAATGAAGACATCTCCATATTTTATCTATTTTTCAATCCATTTACTTCATGTCAGTAGTTGTCGTGTCTCTACCTCTCATTCATATTCTCATTGCATTGTCTGTTAGCTAGGAGTAGGAGTAGTGTTAGCTTAATAATCCCTCCAACATTCTTTTATTCAATCGTTGCATGCACATTATTGCATAAATTCAACTACAAGTCCCTGAGTTCGACCTCGAATCACCCGAGAAACTTGCGTTCGCGTTATACTTGGCGTGAGCGCAAGAAAACTTGAGATAGGAACGCATGGTCATCGCATACATTTGTTAATGCATAGTCATTCCAACGCATGACCATCGACACATGACAATCAACGCATACAAGAACATGCATCGCATATTGCATCCACGAAATTTTAGTTGTCGAGTAATTGACATCTAATTTCCCGTCATCACTTCGCCTGGGCGGTTCAAGATCCGGTTCGCCTGTGAACATGTTTGCTCGATGGAAAATGTAATAGATAGAATTTTTATTTCCATTTTTTAAGGCGATTCATCCCGGTCTATTAATCTTTGTTAATGTACATAGGATGTATGTTTAATTAGATGTCATATGGTATGCCATATAGTTGAAATCCCACATTTGGTTATGCATTGGTCATGCATCATCTCTTTATTGTAAGTGTTATGATTTAGGGAAACATGATTTAAATTGCATAAAAGCATGCTCATGCATCATATAATATAAGAGTTATATTACATAAGAGCATGATTTATGTTGTTGTGCATAGACTTATTACGTATGTTCTGTTTTCAGCAACATAATTATGGCAACCGCCACATTAGTTCTACTTAGAACCGATAAACTGATTGGCAAGAACTATGCTAGTTGGAAACAAACGATCACAACAATTTTGATCATCGATGATCTCATGTTTGTCCTTACGGAGGAGTGTCCTCCTATTCCACCTTCTAATGCCACTCGAAATGTTCGTCCTTATGGAGGTGAATGAGAAGGCCCGAGCCTATATCTTGGCCAGTCTTAACAACATTTTGGCCAAGAAGCATGAGCCTATGGTCTCAGCGCGTAAGATCATACGGGAAATGTTTGGATAACCGTCTGGACAACTCAAGCACGATGGTCTTAAATGCATCTTCAACTCCAAAATGGAGGAAGGCACCTCTGTTCGTGAACACTTGCTTAACATGATGGTCCACTTCAATGTGGCGGAGATGAATGGGTCTCGGATCGATGAGGGCAGCCAGGTTAGCATTATCTTGCATTCGTTGGCGGATAGCTTCCTGGACTTTGTTAGTAATGTGATTTTAAACAAAGTGAACTATACCCTTACAACTCTCCTCAATGAGTTGCAGACTTTCCAGTTCTTACTGAAAAGTAAGAAGAAGAGGGGAGATGAGGCAAATATTGCTTCATCTTCAAAGACGTTCCATCGAGCTTCGACCTCAAGAACTAAGTTTGCACCTTCTATTTCTAACACTACTAAGTGGAAGAAGAAGAAGGGTGGTAAGGGGAAGGGGAAGGCCACCTGCTAACTCACAGCCTGTCGCCCAGCGAGGTAGGCGTCCAATACCGGTTGACAAGGGAAAGTGTTTCCAGTGCAACCAGGATGGGCATTGGAAAAGGAATTGTCCTCGCTGGCTAAAGAAGAAGAAGGCAGCAAGGCTAAGGCCAAAGTTAAAGCAAAACAAGGTAAATATGATTTACTAGTTTTGGAAACTTGTTTAGTGGAGAATGATGATTTTTCCTGGATTATTGACTCTTGGGCCACTAATCATGTTTGTTCTTTTTTTTAGGGAATTAGATCCTGGCGGCAGCTAGAGGCTGGTGAGATGACGTTGCGAGTGGCACCGGGCACGTCGTCTCATCTGTGGCAGTGGGAGGAGTCTAGTTGACTTTACAAAGGAAATTTCTTATTCTTGATAATTTTTATGTAGTTTTTGAGTTGAAAAGGAACTGAATTTCTGTAAAGTGCCTGATATAGTGTAAATATACTTTGAAATTTTAAATTAATAAAGTGTTTATTCATAAAGATGGACTTGAAATCTGTTCAGTATATCTGGAAACTAACTTGTATGTGCTAAGGCCGTTAGCAACGAGTTCCCTCAATAACATACAGATGTTTAAAACTGCCGTAACTCAGAATAAATGACAAAAAGTTTCTCCAAAAGAAAATGCCCAACTTTGACACCTTCGATTAGGGCACATAAATTTTAATAGGATTAAGAGGTTGGTGAAGAATGGATTTCTAAGCGAGTTAGAGGAAAATTCTTTACCGGTGTGCGAATCTTGCCTTGAGGGCAAGATGATTAAACGACCTTTTACTGGAAAAGGTTATTGAGCCAAAGAGCTTCTAGAGTTAGTGCATTCTGACCTCTGTGGTCCGATGAATGTGTGAGCCAGAGGAGGCTATGAGTATTTGATCACCTTCACTAATGATTACCCTAGGTATGGGTATGTTTATTTGATGCAATGGAAGTCTGAATCCTTTGAAAAGTGTAGAGAGTTCAAGGTTGAAGTTGAAAATGTATTGGATAGATGAATTAAGACACATCGATCGGATTGGGGTGGAGAGTTTTTAGATTCGGGGTTCCAGGACTATTTGATAGAACATGAAATAATTTTCCAACTCTCAGTGCTGGGTACACCTCAGCAGAATGGTGTAGCGTAGAGAAGAAACAGTAACCTTGTTGGACATGGTTCGATTTATGATGAGTTACACTTCCTTATCGGACTTGTTTTGGGGTTTTGCAGTGGAGACTGCAGTGTATATACTCAACTGTGTTCCTTCCAAGAGTGTTGCGGGAACACCTTTGGAATTGTGGAATGGGCGTATGATAACTTGTAGAAATACAAGTTATTTATACTGCCTTATCTAGATATTGTGGCCAAAAGATAGTGAATATGCATCAATTGTATGAAAATTAGCTTCGAAATACAATAATTAAAATTATTGCAATTACACCCACTAACATCTTTAAGATGGAAGAAAAGGATATTTTACTCTGTTTTGCAGGAAACCAAGTCACCGCTTGCGCTTAAGGCTCAAGAAGAACTGATCAATGCATCTCTGTTACATTGCACCTGTCAATCAACAATGAAGAGACGATTAATGCAATGACGGCACAATGCGATGGTCGATCCAAAGCTGACTTTCAACCGCATGCGGTAGTAAAATCAAACATCGCATGCGAGCACTCGATCGAAAGACGTAATTGAGCAATGCAAAAGCGGAGGATTGAGACACGTGTACAACTAACGGTTGTGCAGAATTGATGGTCTCATTGCATAACAGAAGGAATAATATTCCTCCATCTTCGGAATTTCCATAACAAAAAGTGGGGACCACAAGGCCGAAGTCAAAGATCCTTACCTATAAATACCCCATAGATTTCAAAGAAAAGATATGCTACTGGATACGGGGCTAATTACTGCTAAAGTGTTGAGAGAAAAGGCTAAGCTGGGTGCTTAACTGAAGAAATCCGGGAAGAAGATGAGACAAGGCTGAGAGGTGAGTCTCAGTTCTATTCTGTCGAATACCTGCCGAGAAGCTCTGTGCTGAGAACCTTCTACCTGTTGAGAAAGCCCGAGAGGGAAGCTCATCCATCCAATCCGGCAAGCAGATCTCCACCCGAATCGGTACCAAGACGTTGGCACTTGTTTGTATCTATTCTATCTCTTTTCATCATTTTATTTCACTTTCTTTATCTCTTCATTCACACACCATATATCAAACGCTTAATAGATATATTAAGTGTTTCGATTGCTTTCATATTCCATTTTCTGTCTACTTCCGTTCCTCCGTGAATCACTTTCTCCATGATGTCTTCTTGATCCCCTGGTAGTTAATATGAATTAAACGAGTACTTAACTTGTGTTAAAGAGATAACTGCGTTTAGCTAAAGCTGCTAGATGGCATCTTCACCTGTGAGAGCAGAAGTGAAGATGCCATTCTGATCTATCGAGAGAAGGTTAGAAGAATGCGTTAACTAAAGCGAGTAGTACTTCCAGACATGGAAGCAACCTTGCGTTCATTACGTTCGTCTCTGATTCACCACAGACATGTGGGAGTGCAATCGATCACTGAAAGGTGTATACCAAGAGAGAAGCGGAACCGTACTTATAACTTCAACGCAATTAAGAAACTTGTGCTGTTTATATTAGTTATCTTTCTCTTTCTGTTTGTACATAAGACTTGTCGTTGCATTCCATGCTCTTTGCATAACCTTCACAGCCAGACTGGACCCCAACATCTTGTATCTGAATCCTGTATCTTGTATCGTCTAGCTTAGGTTTACTGTACTTATTTTATCATCGCATTTTACTGCTTTTCTTTACTTTACCGCAATTTTATACACTTGTACAAAACATTCTTTAAAGATTGAAAAACCTAGTCGCATATACCATGAACATACCACAATAACCTTAAACAGTCCCTGTGTTCGACCTCAGATCACACCGAGAAACTTGCGGTGGACTTGGTTCCAACGTAAGGAAACTTGTGACAACGCAAGGCATACTACAAGAATATTCATAAGTAACGTATATCTAGAAGTAGTATCGCATATCAACACATTGTTTTAGAATAAAAATTTGCGTTAAAAATTTGCGTTACAAGTTTATGGCATCGTTGCCAGGGAACTAAACGAGGACATGGACTTATTTATTCATTCATACGCATATTTGTCCACATGCTTAAGATATAAATTTCAAGTTACAGCGTAAAGCTATTTTACGTCACTTTTTCATATGGTGTTGCCCAACACATGTGCTTGAGGCTAATCCAAAGAAATTGGAACCACGGTTGAGGTTGTGCATCTTTATAGGCTACTGCAAAGGTACATGAGGGGGTTACTTTTATGATCCTACAGAAAATAAAGTGTTTGTGTCTACGAATGCTACCTTCTTGAAGAAGGATCATATTAGGGAGCATAGTCCAGGTTGTAAGATCGTATTATATGATCTTTCCAACGAAACTACTGAAACTTCAACAAGAGTTGTTGAAGGATATGCTTAATCAGTAAGAGTTGTTGATGATAGTTTATATCGTAGGTCGGTTCCACCAGAAGAGTTGAGGGAACCTCGACGAAGGGGGAGGGTTGTGAACCCATCGGTTCACTATATGGGTTTCACCGAAATCCTGGCTACGGTAGCCGATGGCAAGTTTGAGGACTCGTTGTCTTATCAGAAGGAAATGGAAGATGTTGACTGGGATGAATGGGTCAAAGCCATGGATCTCAATATGGAGTCGATGTACTTCAACTGATGGAGTAACATATATAGTTTGCAAATGTATCTAAAAGAGTAAACGGGGTGCCGATGGAAAGATGCAAACCTTCAAGGCTCGACTTGTGGCAAAGGGTTATACCTAGGTGGAGGGAGTCGACTATGAGGAGACTTTCTCGCCTGTTTCCATGTTGAAGTCGATCCGCATAATTCTGTCCATTGTTGCTTATCATGACTATGAGATTTGGAAAATGGACGTCAAGACTGCCTTTCTGAATGGTAATCTTGAGGAGACCTTTTATATGGTGCAACCCAAGGGATACATAGCCTAAGATCAAGAGCAAAAAGATTGTAAACTGAATCGGTCCATTTATGGGTTGAAACAGGCGTCTCGATCTTGGAATATTTGATTTGATACTGCGAACAAATTGTACGACTTTAACCAAAATGTTGATGAGCCTTGTGTCTACATGAAAATCATCAAAAATTCAGTAGTTTCCCTAGTGTTGTATGTAGATGATATCCTACTCATTGGGAATGATGTAGGTGAAGGAACTCTTAAATAAGAGTATCCATGAGCGTCTTTCTGATTTCATTGTGACAGAATTACCACACATACATTCTAACAAACAGATATGCATTATAATGCTAATTATTGGCGTGCTTGAACAAATAAAATACAAAAGACCGAGAGACTTACTAGTTGGAGACAATCTTCAGCCAGACTTGGTCTAGCAGAAGTGAACTCCTCTTGCTCCTTATTGTCTAGCAAGTAGTCGCCTAGCAGCACCATGGTCGTCTACACGAACAACAGCACACGAACAAATAGCAACCGGGGACGACACCACCACTCGACGCCCTCGGTATTCTTGGAGTGAGAATCTAAAGAGTGGACTTTGATGGAATTGGTAGGGGGGGGGGGAGGAAAAGCGATCATGTTGAACAAACAAGCAAGTGAGAGATAGTAGAAGACTATCGTATAGTCAGGTGCTTGTCGTTTAGGTCGGGGTACATGATCGTGTAGGTTTAGCTATGCGATCATCTATCAAATAACAAGCGATTGTTTAGTTTCACTCGACATGCTAAATGATCGTATAGTAAACTTAAGCGATCGTTTAAAAATCGTGGGTGATCGTTTAGTATACGGGTGTGCGGTCGTTTAGGAAGACAGGCACTATCGTATAGGCTCTCAACGCTAAGTGATCGTATAGATTCACACCGTGAGCGATTTTTCTTGCATGTCTAGAAAATGAAAACTATTTTCATTTTATTCTTCAGTTACAAGAACTGAAATCGAACTTCCCACTTTCGCACGACTCCGAAGAATACTCGGCCAATTATCTCATAACCACCTAATTTATTAATTAATTAATATAAAACAATTATATTCTTAATCTATAGTTTGATATCATAAATCTACTATTATGTTTTCTCCTCTATATGATATAAATCATATTTATATCCAATTTCCTCCAAAATAATGTATTTCATACATTTAGTCAATTATATCATATATAATTATTTAGTTCAATTATATCATATATAATCGAACTTTTTCTTGTCAATTTGAACATTTAAAACTGACCCAAAAACTGATTCTCAACTTTATCCAAGCTACTAAGGGGACCTTATGGACCTATGGTTCGAAACTCCAACGGTACGTGAATAGCCGACTAAACTCTTTAGCCACAAGATCCACTATCTGTTAACTGCTAGGAATTCTATTAAAGATCGACAGCTGAACTCTTCTTACAATAGATATATTTCTGTGTCCATTGAATATAACCAATCATGAGTACGATAACCCTTCACAGATGCTCGTAAGTATAGCTGGGCCAATTTACCATCTTGCCTCTATAGTTACATCTCACTCCTTAAGTACCACTGATTCCTCTAATGAACAATACAATATAGTCTAACTATGTGTGAACACCTCTCGAGCCAAGATAAGGTGTGTGGCGCTACATCATTCAAGCCTTGGAATCATCCCTTAAGGGAGTTATCTATCTACGTACCCCTCCTTCGGGGAAGGAGTGAATTCCATCTTGTGTAGCTGAGTTCCCAACTCCCAAATCAGATGAATCCTCAAAGTGGTAGGTTTGAGTCGGCGACCTGGCCACTCGCACCCATGTAAATTAAAGGACTGCCCTCAATGGCAGGAGTTCCCTACTCACTTAGGATTGAGGTCATGTTACTTATGGTCATCCTAGTGAAGTGAAGTTTCTGTCATGAATGGTGTTATATAA
Source organism: Benincasa hispida (assembly GCF_027475165.1). Classification (NCBI taxonomy): domain Eukaryota; kingdom Viridiplantae; phylum Streptophyta; class Magnoliopsida; order Cucurbitales; family Cucurbitaceae; genus Benincasa; species Benincasa hispida. Next base: position 58,824,726 of record NC_143478.1, read on the forward strand.
CGAGACGTTAACACTTCATGGTCAGGTCTTAGACAAACTCTTTGTATAGGATGCCCCCGCTCGCATGTCCCCTACACGAATGATCAGGATTAGACCATCTGTGACAAGTTACAACACTTGTAACTGTTACACAAAGCGAGCCGCATCCGTAGCATTACTAGGATAAGGTTTCCCTCCTATATCGATATACTACAGACCATTTTGGTTATCCCTTAAGACATGATCCATTTGTATGTCACCACATAATAAGGGATTTTATGTTCATTGGTTTGTGGTAAAGTAAATAAAACATTCAATTGAGAAAAATCAAGAAGTGAAGTAAAATATCATATATTATACATCACAAGAATTCGTACAAACTGTTTACAAACTACAATACACGAGACTTTAGAGCATCAACCTCAATAGTAGAACTACTGATTGCAGTTAAGAACAGGCTAGCGACTCAATTCCAAATGAAAGATTTGGGAGAGGCTCAGTTTATTGTTGGTATTCAGATCTTTTGGGATCGGAAGAACAAAGTGCTAGCGCTATCTCAGGCATCGTACATTGACAAGATGTTGCTTAAGTACTCGATGTAGAACTCTAAAAGGGGCCTACTACCGTTCAGGAATGGAGTTACTTTGTCTAAAGATGGACAATCAAACCGATTTCTCGATTCAATAGAAGCCCAAAGAAATGAATATGGTCCCAAATAACGAGAGATATGTAAAAAACAGGTCTGATTATGCCTATTCCTAATCCTAAATGGAATGGTTGGACGTAGACATCCATATCTCAACATAATTCGAATGTATATAACTTAGCCCTATTTCGGTTGGGCTCGGTATGGAATAAACTTCTAATCATGGAATCGACTCGATCAGAGGTTGAGGAGATGAGGCAGGTCCCACATGCAACTTTCATTGGCAGTTTGATGTATGTGATGCTCTATACTAGACCAGACATCTGCTATGCTGTGGGAATAGTCAGTAAGTATCAATCTAACCCAGGAAAGGGTCACTGGACCGCAATAAAAAACATCCTCAAGTATCTTTGGAGAATGAGGGACTACATGCTCGTGCATGGAACCAGGGATTTGATCCTTACTGGACACACAAAAATCCACTTTAGTGTCAGTTTTTACTCTTAATGGAGGTGTAGTTGTTGGGATTGGTGTCCTAATTCTCTCGGAGTCTCGTTGTTTTGTAAAGATACACATTGTTCAATGAATAAAATAAGTGTTATTTAATTCTGACATTTACTCATATCCAATAAACAAAGCTCCTTGGTTATCTTATGTGACCTTAAGCATGTATATGTGATATACAAATGGATCATGCCTTAGGTGATAACCTAAATAGGTCTATAGTATAAGGATTAAGGTGGGATAGCTGATCCTGGTGACACTACGGATACGGCCCACATTGTAGAGGTTTGCAAGTGTTGTAATCTACTACAGATGGTTGATCCTGACCATTCATGTCGAGACATGCGAGCGGGGGTGTCCTATACAAAGACTTTGTATAAGACCTGGACTACGAGATGACTAGACTCTGTACATAATGCCATTGATACTAGAGACATGCATCTCACCTAAATGTCCATAGGTGACACGACCTCAATCCTGAGTGTTTTGGGAACTCTTGCCTTTGAGGATGGTCCTTTGATTAGTATTGGTGAGAGTGGCCAGAATGCTAACTCAACATGCCTACCTTTTTGGAGACTTGTCTGATCTGGGAGCTGGGAACTCAATCAACAAGATGGAATTCACTCCTTTCTCGAAGTAGGTATAAGTAGAGAGATTGCTCTCTTAAAGGTTTATTTTGGGGCTTGAACATAGTGGCCACAACTTCTCTTTGGAAGAGAAGACTTAGTCATAGTAAGACTATGACTTATGTTCATTAAAGGGATTAGTGGTACTTAAGGAGACAGATGTAACTACAGGGGCATAATGATTATTGGCCCAGCTGTAGTTTGTACTACAAACCCTTAAAGGATTTAGGTAACTGAGTATAACTCATCATTGATTGGACCATGTCTAACAAGGTTCGATTTCTCCTTTCTACAACACCGTTTTTTTGTGGTGTTCCAGGTGTTGTGGGCTTGGATTGAATTCCATGATCTACTAGATAGTTCTGGAATTGTAAATCCATATACTCTCCACCTCGATCAGATCGAAGTGTTTTAATTCTTTCACTTATCAAATTTTTTGTCTCAGTCTTAAATTCTTTGAACTTTTCAAGAGTTTCAGGCTTGCGACTGATTAAGTAAATGTAGCCATATCTCGAGTAATCATCAATAAAATTGAAAAAAATACTGATAGCCTCCTGTGTTTTTACACTCACCGGACCACTACATGTATAAGATCGAGATGCGTTTTAGCACGAAGACCTTTGTCAGAAAAAGATCTTTTTTTCATTTTTTCCCTTAAGACGTGATTCACATGGAGGTAAAGAATTGTCTTCTAATTGACTTAGATGACCGTTTTTTTACCAATCTCTCAATCCTATTGAGATTAATGTGACGAAATCTGATGTTCCAAAGATAGGTGTTAGGAGAAATTTTCCATTTTTTATTTTGAGTCTCAGCCGTTTTAAACATCTCTATATTTAGAATGACCTTTACTTCAGTTGATTTTAATATGTACAAGTTATTTTCGAGTCTTGCAGTACAAATATGAACACTTTTTGAAAAAAAAAACACTTCATTAGATTCAAAAGATATTCTGTACATATTTTCTAGCAGACAGGAAATGGAGATTAAGTTTCTTTTCATCTTAGGTACATAATACAACTTCCTTAGTAAGATGAAAGATTTTCCAAAAAATAGCTTGACATCTCCTACTGAATGAGCTGAAATGACTTCACTCGTTCCAACCTTGAAAGTCATTTCCTGTTCTGAAAGTTCTCTCCAAGAACTAGTTTCCTGTAGATAAGTGCAAACATGATTAGCAGCGTCTGAATCTAATATCCAGGTTAGGTGAGTATTCTCCACTAGACATGTTTCAACTACTAGTAAATCTGATTTACCTTGTTTTTCCTTTTTCGCTTTCTTTTCTGCCAAATATTTTGGGTAGTTACGCTTCCAGTACCTATCCTTTCCACAATGGAATCACTTTCCTTTGAGAGTCTTGTTTTTGTTTTTGTTTTTATTTTTCTTAGTAGTGGATTTCTTATTCCCTTTACCCTTCTTCTTCATTTGTACAGATTTATCTTTTGAAGAAGAAGGAGCAGACTTCTTGTTATCAGTGGGTCTTGTTCCAGACGTCGGCCTCTTAAAAAACTTCGTAGATTGGAAAATAACATTTACTTCTTTTTTCTTAAGTTTCATCATAGACTGATATGTCTGTAACTCATTCAACAATATTGTCAAATTATAAGTAATTTTTTTCATAACAACATTGGTTCTAAAAGGTAGATAACTCTCCGGGAGAGATTCCAATATCATACTTACTTGACTTATCTCATCTATCATTGCCCATGGGCCTCAACAATATTAAAGTGGACCATCATATCGAGAACCTGTTCTCTAACGTTGGAACCATCTTTCATGCAAGTACTGTAGACATACTTAATGGCTTCATGTTGAACATAGGATGATAGTTGCTCAAACATCTTCTAAAGTGATGCCATTATCTCACAGGCAGTGGGCATTACCTCATGTTTCTTATTAAGTACATCGGATATACTTGCTATGATGTAGGCCCGAGCTTTTTCATTAGCCCTAACCCACCGATCATAGATGTCCCAATCATTTCGGTTCGCTGTTGTACTGGGAACTGGAGGACATTCCTCCGTCAACACAAACCTCAAATCATCCACAACTAATATTGTATTGATGTTGGATTTCCAGTTTGAATATCTATCACCCTTAAACTTTTCGGAAGCTAGCAGTTGTATAATTGAATTCGAAATTGCTGAAAAATTAAACAAATTCTATTAAATTTGATGCATCTAAATCCAATTTTAGCAAAAATAATAAAGTACCCAATAAATCTTTATTTATTTGCAACAATACTTTCGTGATTTAGAATAGTTGCTATCATGGGGCAGTCAACAATTCCTTCACTGAAGCAAGATAATTCTTGACCAAATACTATATCAAAATAACTCTTTACTCCTATAGTCTTTTTGGTTATCGTTTTCGGTCAAGATCTTTACTAACAATTAGTAATTTTTGTAATGTGAACTGCCATTTTTCAAATCTTATAGAACGGTATGAATATGCCCCCGAGATGGAAGACAATACCCAAGATGGAACTATAAGACTCTATTCATTACTGAAGCTTAGGTTGTTCCGAATCCTATGTTACAACCTCTACGGGAGTCGCCGTGGTTAACGACTAGCTAGTGTCGCCTAAAAACGACAGCAGGCACAACATAGGAATCTCACGGTTCAAACTAATGGAGGAGACTGTAGGACAATGTTGACACATTTCCTTCATCCACTTACTATGAACTACTTCTCTCATTCACCTTGTTATTGACCCATGCAAACACTTTCCGAATGAAGTAGTCGCGGTAAAAGTGACACGAAGCCAAGCATGGATCTCATGGTGTGAATTCTTGAGGACATGAGAGCTAATAACTATATATCGAATATATTATTAATCTCCCACTGAAGTATTCTAAATGTTTTGGTGTCTATTTACTCAGTTTTTTTTTTTAAAAAAGGGCTAACTTTTTAAACAACCTAAGTCTAAATCGTTTTTATCCAAGTATAACATTTACATTTGGATATATCCCTACAATGTCTAAGTGTTTAAACTAGTTTTAAACCTCACACCACTCACTTAAGCTCATAAAATCAGTTAACAATACTCAATATCTCGGTCATAATCCCAAGGTAGGAGGTGTTATGTAAACCATCAACTTAAGTACCCCCAGCCTTAGACAGGTTTATGAACCGATTTGAGTTTGTAACTAAATTTTATAAGGCAACAATCTATTTTAACAATTAAAACTAGTTGTTAACCTAAGTGAGCATGTTGTATATCTTTGTTATTGATTTTAAAGTCTAACTATGTTTTATAACAACTTACAAAATATAAACATGCTAAACATCTACAACATTCATCAAAGGCATTCAATATAGCATTTATATTAAAAGAAATCCTATACATGCATACTATATATTATAACAATTTATAACATACTTTCAATACATGTGACATGCTTCCTAAGGTGGGATTTTAAATCCATATGGTATACTATATGCACATACAAGATTTATTTATTTATATCATTCACCAATTAAACACATACTGATACGGTTTTAGATTTGGAATTTTTAAGCAAACAAAAGTTTTAAGTATTATAAATAAACAGGTAGAAGCTCTAAACAACTTCTGGACTGCTCGAACAGCTATAAAATGAGGCCCAAAAATGCTTGAACCGGTTGTGAACCACTTGAACTAGGCCAATCAAAACAATTTTGAAAATGAACCAGGTCAAGTTTGAAGAAAACCGGTCAAACCAGTCAATCTTCTTAAATCGGTTCAAGAATCTCGCTTGGATAAACCGAATGTTGCTGATGGACCAAGATCTCGCTTGGTTTGAACAGGATCTCACTCCATGTAGAAATCTTGCTCAAACTTGATCTCTTGTTGCTGGTTGAAATCTCGCTCAAAACATCAGAATCTCGCTCCTTGCTTGAAATCTTGCTCGAACTTGATTCAAAATCTCGCCCGAACTTGAAATCTCACTTGGAATTCCATCAGAATCTCGTAACTAGAAATCTCGCTTAAACTCAATTTAAAATCTTGCTTGAACTCGAAATCTCGCTCGAAATTCCAATAGAATCTCGCTGGAACTAGGTCCAATCTCGTTGGAAATTCAAACAGTAGCTGAAGAATTGGAAATCTACAGCTCGACCTTCTTCACTTTTTTCGTTAATTACATCCTAATTTGAACTTCTAATGACTCCATATGAATTACAGACTCTTAAATACACATTAAGGCCCATCCAACAAGACCCAGTTATAAGAGAAACAACATAATTGAAAGGATTAAAATGCTAAAACACTGGAAAAACAATATGTGCATACTATTTTATGCAGTTCATAAAAACCCCCCCACCAAACTAAAATTAACAATAGTTGAGCACTAAAATCATGCTCTGATACCAATTGGAGGAATGAAATATCATGCAATGGAAGACTTCAGAATCAATAAGCACTTAAACAACATTTAATTTGAGTTTGAAGCATGTTGTTCATGTGATATTCAGGAGAGGGTTTGAAACATATATTACCTTTGAAGATTTCCTTTACAAATTCAGCTGAAATCCACCAAAATAGAGATTGAGACTTCAAGAGGACTACCACCGAGATCTTCTCTACTATGCACAAGTTGGAAGGTGTGGTGAAACCACTTAAATCAAGTTGAATTGATGATGAACAAGTGAGGGATGTGTAGGGTTTTAAGCTTTTTACTTCAGCAAGTAAAATTCAGAATGCTTGCATTGTGGGCAGCTCTAGCTTGAAGATCATCACAAAAAAAAAAGAAAAAAAGAAAAAAAAGGATTTTGGTGAGAATGTATCATATTTGTTAGTGGGTTTATCCCAAAAATTGGAAAAACCCATTAACTTGAAAATGATTTCAAAAATCATTTTATTTAAATATATAAATTATTTTTATAAAATTAATTCAAAATAATTAATTTAAATAAAACTAATTTTAATTAATATTTTATTAAACTTTTTAATTAAATAATATTAATTTAATATCTAAATATTAAATTAATAAAGTATCAAATTCACCAATAAATCAATTTTATATTTAAATCATAATTTAAATATTAATTGATTTCTAATTTCGTTTAATTTCAATTAAATTAATCGTTTTTATTTGTATCATATACAATCAATCGAAAACCCTAAAAATGATTTTGAACACTTCAAAGTCATAACCCCAATTTCATACGTCAATACTAAATTTGTTATTTGAATTTAATGAGCTAGTAGAGGGACCTAATGGACTTATAGATCATGAGCTCCAACGATCTGTAATTAATTTGTTAAAACTCTTTAATCGAATTAATTACTAGTGGTTAACTATCAAGACACACCACTATAGCTTGATAATTGCACTCTCCTCACTGTAGATATATTTCTGTCCATATAAACCATAATCAGTAAGTCGATCCTTTACATGTTGTTCGTAATTATAGCTGGATCAAAATTACCGTTTTACTCCTGTAAATACATCTTGTTTCTTAAGTTCCCACTGACCGTCTAATGAATAATTTTGATTCATAATACTACTTATAAATCATGTCCTTCTCTATCATGAGAAGGCGGGGCCCCGATTATTCAAGACCTGGAACCAACACTTAAGAGAAGAACCTATCTGCTAACCCTAAAATGGGTAGGAGTTAATTCCATCTTGTAGGGCTATGTCCCCAGCTATCTATTCGGTCTTATCCCTAAAATGGAAGGCTTATTGAGCAGCATTGTTGGACTACTCTCACCCATGCAGATCAAAGGATAATCCAGAATAAACAGGAGTTCATAGCTAGCTCTGGATTAAGATCGAGTTATCCTAGGTTACTTAAGTATGAAATAGTCAGTTTTAATAGTAAAAGACCATTATAAAGAAAAGTGACTATTTTGTGGTCTAGTCTATATACAAACTCATTGCATAGGATGCGCTACTCACATGTCTCTACATGAATGATTTGTGGATCATGTCATCTGTATTACCTATGCAAAATGGGCCGCATCCAATAGTGTTACCAGGATGAGATACCCAATTTTATCCATATACTTCTAGACCATTTAGGCTATATAATATTAACTTGATCCTATTTATGTCACTATATAAAGTTAAAGTATTCACACTATAGCCATAGATATGTTTTTTGGATTTTCATAATAGAATGCAAAAATCGGCAACTTTTATTGAATAGGATACTCAAAAATATTTTATTTGATAAATAGAATGTTTAATACAAAATTTACGAACTGCGAGTTCTAAGACATTCCCAACAACTTGAACAAAGGACCCTACCTTTTTAATGGCCCGCAAGGGAATTCTGTTTAATGGTTGGACCATAAATAAGTTGTTCGTTAGAGGAGAATTGATACTTAATAATACAGAGGTAATCTAGGGGTAAAATGGTAATTTGATCCAATTGGTGTTACGAACACTTGTGAAGGACTAACTTGCTATTATTGGTCAATATCGGTGGAAACAGAAATATAACTGCAGTGAGAAGAGTGCAATTATAGGTCTATAGTGGAGTGTACCTACAGTTAACGAATGTTAATTAACTTGGTTAATGAGTTTAACCATTAATCTCATATCATTGAAGTTTCTAATCTATAGGTCCGTTAGGTCCCACTGGCAGCTAATAAAGAGTATTGAGGTAATTAATGTAGTTTAAAATGTTCAAATTTACTAATGGAAAGAATATAATGCATGGTTATACATTATAATATAAAGTTTATATTTTAATCAAAATTTATAATATTAATTTATTTTGAATTTGATTCAAAAATTAATTTAAAGAATTAAATATTTGAAGGCGTTCAAATATTATATGTAATATGAATAGAATTCATATTAAAATTATAGGTCAAAATTAATGCGCATTAGATACACATTAAGACTATAGGTAATATGAGAGATAACATAATTGAATATGATTCAATTATAAGGTTAAATTAAACATGTAATATTTAGTTTAATGATTAATAAATGTGAGAATTAATTAATTATCTAATTTAATTAAATTTGATTTAATTAAATTAATTGAATTAAGACTATATGTTACGAGAGAGGGTATTCTCATACACATTTAATCAAATATGAGATATTTAATTATTATTAATTAATTTGATTAATTAATAATTATTTGATTTATTTTAATAAATTAAATTTTGAATTAATTTAGTTTTTAAATTAAATTAATTTATTGTTATTTAATAAAATGAATTAAATTTGATTAAATTTGTAACAAACTCCGGAACGTGGGGAGTTATATGGGAGTGGGAGAGAGATCTTCTCCCAACTTCATCCTTTATCTAGTTAGTTCTCTTTGCATTACAGTACAAAACAAGATTTTTTTTTCCTATAGAAAATTCTTTCCAAAGATCCACCTCCTTCTACCTCACTAGACTAAGGAGAATACTGGTAAAACTATTTTGATGGTGTTCATTTGATTTGCAGCAGAGGAATCAAGATTATAGATGCAATAGTTGGTGAAGCCCTCTAGAGTCCTCAACGAAAGTAAGGGATTCTAAATTTTATTTCCTCTATTAATTTATTATTAAAATCTGAAAATGGTATGGAATTTTTTTCCGGTGCGCTAGGGATTTCAACCCAGCAGTCATGAAGTCCTTCTTAAACTTCGGGGCCACTGAGTCTAGCATAATTAAGTACTTTTGTTAGGTACCCTGGTCCACAGCCCAAGCACGCTTTCTCCATCCTTAAATAGAGTTATATGTGGTTTTTTATGTCATACTTCATTATTTTAACACGAGTATGAATTTATTAATCTAGACCAAAATGACTTTTGGGTGATCCCTGGTTATGGGTTTAGTGGGGAGCGTCGAGTCAGCCTCTTTATTAGATTCCAAGCGTGGTCCAAGCGCATCCACCACAGTTAAGCAATGTTAATCGCAGTGTTTATATTGTACTCTTATCTCTTTCCTGGGTATGGACATATGAGCTTAGGTCTTTTATGGGTCAAAATTTTGCTCTTTTATATCTTCTAGCTAACATGGGGAATATTAGTTAGACGCACATCGCACCTAGCCCGTTCCCTTGTTCTCTTTCTTCTGCACAATTATTTGGACGAAGTTAGCCTACCAATCTTGTCCTTGCTCAAAATTATATATGTGACCCCACTGAAGTTTTAGTGCAAGTGGAAGTTTGTTAGGTTTTATGTCCTAAAAATCATCGTTTGTAAACAATAAACATATTCTATTTTACAATAAAGTTGTTATTCATGTTTGTGGCAATAAACATATTCTATTTTACAATAAATTTGTTATTGAGGTTTATTTAGTAAAGGTGTTAGGGAATATGTGAACTGCATTTAAGAACCCTAAATCCAATCAACTAAGGACCTCTAACGATAGCATGAATACTTGAACTATATACGAATACATAAAAGTGGATCAATTTTGAGTAATAACAAAAATGGTCTATAGTATAACAATAAGGTTGGGTATCATATCTTGGGGATACTAGGGATGCGACCCACTTTGTATTTGATACAAACGATATGATCCTAAATCGTTCATGTAGAGACATGCGAGTAGGAGCATCCAATGCAATGAGTTTGCATAAGACCAGACCTGGAAATAGTCATTTTTACTTTATAAACACCGGTAACTATTAAGACTAACTATTTCAATACGGTGACCTAGGTAACTAAATCTTAATCTTGAGCTAACTATGACCTCTTGTTTATTTGGGTTTATCTTTTAATCTACATTGTTGAGAGTGACCCCAGTTCATCGACTCAATAAGCCTATCATTTTAGGGATAAGATCGAGTAGATAGCTGAGAACATAGTCTTGCAAGATGGAATTTGCTCCTACCTGATTCTAGGAATAGTAGATCGGTTGTTCTCTTAAGTGTTGACTTTGGGTCTTGAACAAGGGGCCCCTACCTTTTGAATGGCTCGAAAGGGACTCGATTTGGTGGTTGGACCACAAAAAAATTGCTTCTTAGAGGATCAGTGGGACTTCAGGAACAAAATGTAATTATAAGGGTAAAAGATAATTTTGATCCAGCTGTAATTACGAATAACATATGAAGAATTGACTCACTAATCATGGTTATTGTGGACATGAGCATATCTATAGTGAGGAGAGTGTAACTACTCAGCTATAGTGGAGTGTCCTAGTAGTTAACAAATGTTGGTCAACTAGGTTAAAGAGTTTAGACGATTAATCTCGGATCGTTGGAGCTCATGATCTGTAGGATCCTTAGATTCCATTGCTAGCTCATATCGAACTAAACCTTAGAACAATGTGATGAGAAAATTGAAAATGTTCAAATTCTATACAGGAAGTAAGCATTAATTATATTCGATATACTTAACGTCTTTTTGTTTAATTATGAATTAAAAAATATGGAGAATTTGAAATATTTAAATATGATTTAAATATTGTTTACATATAGGGATTCATGATCGAGATTGGTGTTAATTATTAATTTAATATTTGATATTAAATTAATATTATTAATTAAAATTTTAAATTAATTATATGAATTAATTTTATTTCAAATTAAGAAAAATTCATTTAATATTAATTTTTAGAAATTAAAAATTAAAGTAATTTTAGGAGGTAATGGGTTTCTCCCATTGAACCTCTTTCAAAGACCTCAATTCCCACTAATTAATCTAATACGTGGTGTCACTAAGAGATTAAATTCAATTTCTTGGTTCTCTCTATAAATAGAGGATCAAAGGATTGAAGTTGGTTAATTTTTGAGAAATTTGTTTAAATTTTTCTCTCAAGGCTCCATAATTTAAACTCTCTTAAATTCCAATTTCAACTTCAATTTATCACAATATTTGGATCCCACAATCCGTTCTAAGGCCTTTGAATAACAGAGAAGACTCTAGCGGTAGTCCACGAAGTGTTTGTGATAAAAAAAACCAAATGATTGCTTCAATTTTGAGCTACATCAAGGTTTGTTCTTCAAACCCTCTTTTTCGGTTTTGAACAAGTATGCTTAATCCATAAAATTAATGTAATTAGAATGCTTTAGATCCTAATTGCTTCTGCTTGCATGCTTGCAATTGGTATCAGAGCACGTTTTAAGTACTCAATTTGCATTAATTTAAGCTTGGTGGATGGAATTCAATGAGATGAATATTATTGTTGCTAAAGTTGGATATATTATAGTTTTGGCATCTTTTTTTAAACTTAAATTTGATGAAATAATTATAAATTCCTATTTGAATATGGGCTTTAATGTGTAAAGAATGGTCTATAATTTTTCTAAAGTCATTAGAGTTGAAATTAGGTTGTAATTTGAAGAGATTTAGAGCAAAACCAAAGTAGGGAGCTGGGACCCAAGGTAAAGCACCACGATGCTGTTGAAAGTTTTTCCAGAATTTCACGTGTTGTGATGTTGTTCGAAGTTTTCCTAGAATTTCGCGCACGAGGAAGAATGGTCCAACAGGATTGGTTCAATCTGGATAAACCTTTTCTAGCCAACTCTGTCCTATTTGAAGCTTTAAAGGTCTGATTCAAGCTATTTTCACTTGGTTCGGGTCGCTTAAAAAGTGTTCGGGAGCGGTTTAAGTCGATTTTTCAATTTATTATTGTAATAATTTAGTTTTTTGATAGCCTAAGATGCCAAAACTGGTTCACTTTAGCGTGTTTAATTAATTATGCATTATGAATGAATGTATTAATTAAATTAAATTTTTTTTGTGAATAAAATATACCATACAGAATTAAAATCCCACCATAGGATAAGCATGTTTCATGCATTGAATGTATGTTATAAATGTTATAATATATAGTATGTATATATAGGATTTAATGATAACTAATATAAGTTGTAATATTAATTTATAAAATATTAGATGTATGTTATAAATATTGTCTAAGTTAGAATTGTTATAAATGAATTAAACTCTTAAAATCTATAACAAAATAATTTGCATGCTCACATAGAGTTAACAAACACAACATTTTTTAATAATTAAAATAGGTTGATAACTTGTAAAACTAAGGTTACAAGAAAAATCACTTCGCAAGATCCTGACTAAAGCTGGAGGTACTTAAGTTGACAGTTTACGGAACACCTGCACCTTGAGATCGAGCTAGTTTTTAAGTTAGGTTAACCCGATTTTATGAGCATGTGTGAGCAATGTGAGGTTTTAAAGAGTTTATCACTTAGACATCGTAGGTTAAATCTAGTTTAAAAGTTATACTCGGATAAACACCTAGACATAGGATATATTTAATTAGTTTGAATATGCCTAAGTTAAAGTATACCCAAACCATCTAGAACACTTCAATGGGAGAAGAAAAGGTATATATGATATATTATTTTTAGCTCTCATGTCCCTAAGAGTTCACACTGTGAGATCCATACCTGGCTTCGTATCGCCTTGGGCACAACCTCCATAAGTGTTTTCATGAGTCAATAACAAGGTGAATGAGGGAATTTGTTCATAGTAAGTGGGAGAAGGAAGTGTGTCAACGCATCCTACAGTCTCGTCCATTAGGCTGCATCATGAGATTCCATGTTCCTCCCGTGTGTCATCTTAGAGTGACCACCCATTCGGAAGGCCATAACATGGGGATTAAAAAAATGCAAACTTCAGTAAGACCATCGAGTTTCAACATTACGATCCTAGGAGAAGCGTCGAGCAATGCTTGAAGACAAAACACTCGCTTTTGCTGCAAAACAGGGCAGGGTTGCAACGCTCCCTACAACATTGCAATGTTCCAGATTTTGATGCGATTCATCCCATGTGCGTCTCATGCAACGCAAAGTAAAGCACCGACGTCATGTCTCAAGCACAATGTTTCTGGACTTTTTTTGCGATTTAGCATTCCAATGCTAACCCTCGGGTCGCGATGCTACCCTACATATATAAATAGTTTTTATTTCATTTTTGCTGAGAGAGGAAGCACGATTTCAATGGAGGCTTGAATTTTTCTCTGTATCAATTAGTCTCTATGGTAATTTTGTTTCTTACTTTGGTTAGATTTTGATTTCTTTTTTAATTGTAATCAATAGCTTGTAATTCTTCATGAATTTGTCTATGGATTTGTGAAGTAATTGAATCTTGTTTCTATTTCAAGAGTTGTTAGAAATTATTTTGAGTTTTCTACTTGTCTTTATGATTTGAAATCTGATTTAAGCATTCTTGAATCCGTTTTTAATTCTTGAAGCATGTTGAATGATCTATATCTTGAACATGTTTAGCCTTGATACTTGGTTTTGTGACATTCACTCATGATTAAATGTATTACTTTTAATGTGTTTGATTAAATTTCTAGCCAAGATTTGTAAGAGGAAATAGTAATTGTGTGTTGAATGACTATTCTAAGATGCACTAATTATTAGATTTGAAGAAAATTCAGTTAATTGAGTAAGCTATCTTAAAAATTAATCGGCACAATTGAATCCTAGAACTTAATTCGCGTGCTTTCTCTTCTTTATGGTCGCTACCGAACCCAATAGAGGTAGAAGCATATAGATTTATTAGGGTTAGGGCTATTCTACTTTAATTGTTGATTAGGACGCACACTTGATTAGGTTAATGCTCGTTGTCCGCCTTTGTAGAGACTAGTTTAATCTAGTTAAGTGGGTAGTTGCGAGTTAATCCGATTGTGAATTAAATTTGTAGAATTCAATGATAAAAATTGCATTGAACGTCTAACTTAGATTAGAAGCAAGATTATTCTAAACTTGATTAGAACTATCCTTTATCTTTTGATTTTTAGTATGTTTCTTATCTTAATAAAAAAGAACCCCTCGTTTTATAGCTTTCATAGTTAAGCTAGGTTAAAGAAAAGATTAAATAAAATTTTCCTGTGGATCGACCTCTTAGTTCCGCTTGCTGTTGTATACGATATATTAGTTTCAATTCTCACGTCCTTAGAAAATTCCCACCGTGAGATCCATGCAACATTTCGTGTTGATTATACCTTGACTGCCACATTCGAAAAGTGTCTGTCATGCGATCATGATCAAATCGAATAGGGGAAGTAGTTCATAGTAAGTGGGTGAAGGATATGTGTCAAAATATTCTATGGTATCTTCTGTTGATTTGAACCATGAGATTCGCATGTTGCGCTTACTTGTCATCTTGAAGTCGGCCCCGTTAGTTGTTTAACGATGGCTATCGCCTCGAAGGGTTTTAACATAGGATTTAGAATAACTCAATCTCCAGAAATGGATAGGATTTCTAAAATTGGTTTCAACTTTGACTTTCCAACTTCGGTAGCATAGTTGGGGTCGACTACTGACGTTTGAAAACAGAGGGTTACACATACATAATTATGAAAGAATTATTAAAGAGTTAGTAATCTCTGACAAAAAACGGTAGCTAAATGACTATCGGAATATGAGATTTAGTAACAACTTATATGATGCTATACTTAACTTTGTCAATCACCATTAGCAACGCATAGAATATTGCAAAATGTGAGATTAATATAACATGCATGCGCTAGTAAAAGTGATGTTTTAGTATGGCGTGAACAGTGTGTTGCTAAAATTATTGACTACGCTGCTACAATGGTAGATACAGCAGGATGCACTTAGGTATTGTTAATAATTTTACGGGTGTTTCCCGCCTTTTAGCAACATGTTTTTTGCGCCATTGAAAGTGGTCTTTCTTGTAATATTTGTTCTAACAAAATTTATATACATAGATTGAGAAAATTAGAGAGATAATTGATAAAAATAGATTTAATCTTCTTAATTTTAAAAGTATAACAACCATTCATCTTCCACATTTTTTAGAATTATGTTTTTAGAACTATTATGTACATAAATGATTTTTTTTTTTTAATTTTCTTTAAGTTAACAAAATAGAATAACCTCATAATTTTATTAACTGTTAGGTGTGTTGTGTTAGTTGAGATTTATAACTTATACTAAAGAATTATTATTGCCCTCTTAAACCATACAAAACAAAGAACATTTTGAGGGAGGTTTTATCAAAAGTTTTAAATTAGCAAATTAACATTTTTTTTCTTAATAAGATAAGAAAGAAGATTCATTTAAAAAATAATAAAAAATATGATTTTTTTCGAGACAACAAATATTTTACATAAATGTCAAAATTAGAATTTTGTAAATAGAAAAAAATATTGGTTAGATGTTTTACTTTACAAAAAAATAGGTTATAGTAAATAACTAAAATAACTATATATAACTTATTTGTGACATGCTAAAATGTTCTATTTTTTTTTTTTTGCAATATTGAATTAAAATGACAATGCCACTTTTAACCAAAAAAGTTTAGTACTCCAACTAGAATAACACATTCAAGAAGAAAGCAAATAAAATACCTCTTTATGAATTGTGCATGATTGATTACCAAAGTCCAGGACACTGCACCGCTGTTTTAGAAAGTTCATTAAAGTATGCCAAGTAATGTAATGAATGAGTTCTTCCCCAAAACCAAAATGCATACAGTCAAACTTTCTCCACTTAAACTTTTACAAGAATAATAACAATAACTATAAATACTTTCACATAGTTCATATAAACTTTTACAAGAATAGTAACAATTATGAAACTCAAACACTATATGAACACACTTAGAATTTAAAAGTCTGTTGATAATATTGTTTAGCTCAAAACTGTTGGAAAACAATAACTATGAATACTACTATACACATAACACCAACTAGCCTCAATAATATAAAGAGATAGAACACATTACATTATGTTATGTTATGCTTCTAAATGATGATAAAGTATTTTCTCCTTTGAAAAATGAATTTCTTTCACCATCTATTCATACTCATATTCTTCATCTTCCTTCTCTTCTTCAACTTCTTCTTCTTCGTCTTCATCTTCTTCGTCTTCCTCCTCTTCTTCAACTTATTCTTGTTCATCTTCTTCTTCTTCAACTTCTTTTTCTTCTTCATCTTCCTCCTCTTCTTCATCTTCCTTCTCTTCTTCAACTTCTTCTTCTTCATCTTCTTCTTCTTTGTCTTCATCTTCTTCATCTTCCTCCTCTCCTTCCAACTCTTCCTCGTCATCCTCTTCCTCCTCTTCTTCCACCTCTTTTTCATCATATTCTACAGTTTTCGATCTATAGCCCATGATAGTTGTCAATGATGGAGGCAGCTGCTTTCTCGCTTCTCCTTCTTCTTCATCTTCTTCTTCGTCTTCCTCCTCTTCTTCTAACTCTGCCTCGTCATCCTCTTCCCCCTCTTCTTCCACCTCTTTTTCATCATCCTCCTCAGTTTTCGACCTATAGCCCATGATAGTTGTCAATGATTGGGGCAGCTGCTTTCTCGCTTCCCCCACGATCTTCATGATTTCTTCCACGCTTTGATGAGAGAAGGTTTGATTCTCCCTCATAAGGAAGATTAATTGGACTCGTTTTGTCAATTCCCATGGCAACTTCGCTAAGAACCACGGGTGCCTCTTGATCTCTTCTATTGAAATTCTCTATCATATAATTAGACTATAATAAGAATTAAATTGAAGAGAAGCAATATAACCCAACACCTTAATGAAGGTAAAAATTGGAAAGAAGGGAGGTGACTTCACTGTGATTTACGAACTAATGTTTTCTCATACTTTAGATTATTTTTAAACTATGTGATATTATATAAAGTGAGGATAATTGTGTACTTAGAACGACCAATAAGGAAATGAGAAAACTATATTAGTTGTTTGTGACAAAAAAATACCCTTTTGGGATTTCGAACAAAAATGCAAGAGAGTAGGTGTCGACAATCTTGAGATATGGGAATATTTTCTGGTATTTTATAATGAATAGCCATTATTCGCTGCAAAAGAAAAAAAAAATGGAAGTTAGAAAGATGATGACTTTACTTGAGTTAGTGTAGGGAAGTAATGTACCTTAAAAGTCTTGGAGAAGTTTTTAGGATCGTTCGAGTCTTCGAAAGGATATGCACCGAACAACATAACGTAGAGAGTAACTCCACATGACCACACATCAGCCATCTAAAACACACGTCGAAGGAGAAGACAATGTCCATATGATTATATCTTGATACAAGGCTAAAGGAATTAAGGAATAGACTTCGCAATAATGTAATTGCAGTTTGATCATCTCAGATACCTTTCCATCATATCGTACTTCTGCTAGAACCTCTGGTGCTGCGTATGTTGGAGATCCAACATTTGTGTTTGGTGTTGAATGCAACGGGTATAACTTCAAAACAAATTGACAATAGAACAACATAACATAAAAAGCGTTGGAATGCATTGTTTTCGTATTTGTCTTATTTATGTTATTTACAATTTTAATTTTACGGTTTGGAGAAGTACACTATATAAACTCTCTAACCCTCGAGACTTCTTTACTCTGTAATCTAAATTATTCTCTTTAATAATAAACTATTCTTCTTCTTCACGTGGACGAAACAAATTCTTAGTAAACCATATAAACATTTGTGTCGTTTCTCTACGGTTTACACTTTTCTTCTTATCTCTATTTGTCGATTTTATAACAGAGAGCAACTCCACATGACAATACATCTATCAACTAAAAGGCACGTCCAAAAAGATGACGATGTAGATATGATTATATCTTGAAACAAGACCAAAGGAATTTAGCATTAGACTATGTCATAATCTAGTTGCAGTTTGATTATCTCAAATACCTTTCCATCAGATTGTCCTTTTGTTTGATCCACTGGTGTAGTGTATGTTGCAAAACCAACAGATGAATTTGGTTTTGAATACAATCTGGCTGACTACAAAACAAATTTGAAGTAAGAACATGTTAACTTGGAATGAGCAAATAAATTTATCATATATTCAAGAAGACCTTGGAGTAGCCAAAATCACAAATCTTCAAACGTGGGGCTATGCTTCCATCTAAAAGGATATTATCTAGCTTCAAATCTCTGTGACATATTTGCTGCATAAACCATTTTGTCTCAATCAAAAATATGGTATAACATTTTTAAACAATAAACCATATAAGGTTTAGTATGTTTTTAAACCCTACCATTGAATGAATATAATCGAGTCCAGAAATTAACTGCTGGAAGAAATATCTTGCCTGTAACAAATAAGAACATTGTAGTGAGGTTGAAACCCTAAAATGAAACCTCCATTATCTCATTGTAGTGGTATCAGGGCATCATTCTTCTAATAGAAAATGGCAGAACCACCTGGTGCAAAATCGAATATTCGGTACCGAACGTCAACATCGACCAATCTCCGACTTTGACGAGGAGTTCTACGCAGTGAGACGAAAAAGTGAAAGCTAACTCATCTCCTGAATCTTTTCCCCATGGTGTATATCATTATCCTCCAAATATTCTCCTCCCACTTTTCTTCTTAAAATCAATGGCAGAAATTGCCATTTTGATTTTCCTCATCCTTAAACATCTTTAAAATCTTCTCCAAAATGAGAGAAATGGAGATGAAAAATCTATTCAAGACAGAAAATATATATGTCTCTTCTTCTCGCTGTTGTGTGCTCTTTATCTTTTTCTTAATATTTTTCATCTGTATTCAAAACTTAATTGGAAAAAAGAAAAACAAAAAATCCAAGAGGCATAAAAAATTGTTAAAACCAGCTCTCTCTTTTCTCTCTCTTCTTTCTTAATTTCCCCAACACCCTAATTTCCCTCGATCCACTTAAATTTTCATCTTTTTTCTCCCCCAAGTCCCCAAATTCTCTCACAATTCTCATATTTCTCTTCCTTCACATAACATTCTCTTCTCTTTTCTCCCTTTCTCAAATCAATAACGTGCTCGTATGTTGAGCTATGCTTTCTTTAGCTTTCATTTTCACTTATTTCATCAACATCTTGGACGTGTTTGATTTAATTTTTCAAGTATTTAATTATGAAAAAATAAATCATTTTAGAAAAAAAATGGAATATTTAACAACCACTAAAATAACTTTTGACAACCTTTCTAAGTTTATTTTAAATAATTTTTTATCAAAAGAGTTTAGATGACGATGGCTTTTCTCCCCATTTCACACTCCATACATGGACTTTGTTTATGGAGGGTACTGAGTGAATCGACTATCAACGTCTGAGTTGTTCAACCGCAACAATCGTGTTGTCGGGAATGTTAGAAGAAGTATGCATGCGGACTTGAGGTGTGTGATAGCTAGGGTTTTAAGCCATTAAGTTTTAAATGTGGGGCTCGAATGTATACGTTGGGAGAGGTTTCTGAAAACATTCAAGTCCTTACCACTAAGGAAACTCCTCAACAATATAGCTAGCAATTCATAGCATATTAGAGAGAGTAAATAGATAGTAGACCTTATCTTCTATAAAACAACCAGAATTGTAAATTTGTTCGAAAAGTTCTCCTCCAGCAGCATATTCCATCACCATAGCTAAATGAGTTGGGGTTAAAAAAACCTGCAAATTATATTAAACAACCTTCAACTTGAAATACATCTTTCATTTCCTATGTTTCTTAAACTTAAAAAACTTGATGCATTTTTTGAGTAATGAGAAGCAAAATTTGAAGTAAAAAGAAAACTTGCCTTCTTGAAACGAACGATATTTGGATGTTGAAGCAATCTATGGTTTATAATCTCTCTTTCAACATTCTCATCGATCTATGAATGCCCATAAACAATGAGAAACAAGGATGATTTGAAATCTACAAGCAAAGAATAATTGAATAAGGGAAACAGAATTAACCGTAGGACCACGTTCTATGAACTTCACGGCAAAAAGTTCTTTGGTCTGTTTGTTCCTCATGAGCTTAGTAACACCAAAACTTCCAGCACCCAAATCCTTAACAACTTCGTACTTCTCCATTTCATCAAAAATCTATAGCAATCAAGGATTCGAAAGAAAGCGGGTCGAATTATTGGCCTAAAACTCGAATTCAACTTATTATAATTATATAATAGATTTGAAAACTATATTACAGGGTGTTGGAAACAAAAAGGAAAATAAAGGGGGAAAAAATAGCAATGGCTGGCTGAGAATCTGAGGGAGAAAATAAAAGGAAAAATAGCATATTTTCATTGAATCTTAGGGTGTATTTAGAATACATTTTCAAGTATTTAATTTAAAAATAAGTCATTTTTGGAAGAAATTGGAATATTTGACAATAACTCAAAAATAGTTTTTCAAGTGTATTTTCATCAATTTTAATAAAAAGTATTTAAATAAAAATGAGTTTTTTAAAAAATATTTTATCTAAGTCAATTTAAACGGGCTCTTAATCTTAAATTTCATAATTCTTCATATTTTCTCCTTTTCCTCCCTTTCTCAAATAAATTAGAATCTTAATTTATTTGTATCTCTTTTTTTTTTTTTTAATTAATTTTGATTTTTCTCTCTTCCCTTATTTCATCAACGTTTTGGGTACCTTTGACTTAACCTTTCAAGTGTTTAATTTGAAAAATAAATCATTTTTAAAAAATTTTGAATGTTATGCAACTACTCAAAATGTATTTTGAAAAACTTTCAAAGCTTATTTTAAACAATTTTTCATCAAAAAGAGTTTAAATGAAAATGACTTTTTGAAGAACATTTTCCTTCCTTATCCAATCAAGCGAAATAGGTCTTCTCTCGTTTCATTTGCTTCTCTCTCCATTCCACACTCCATATTCTCCTTTCTTGTCTTTTATTATCACATCTCTACAAATTTTTCTACCCATAAAACATCTTCTACATGATTCGTATTAAGCAGCGATCAATGTCTAGTTATTTAACCACCATGTTCGCTTGTGGGGATGTTAGAATTAATATTTGTTAGATCTTGTGTAGTTTGCAATATTTGTTTAACTATTGTAGATGTTATGATAGAATGCCATTGTATTTGTAGTTTCATGCAAAGGAATGTTTCTCGAAAATGCATATTCTATAAAATTCTTTCCTTATTGGGATATTTCTTCTGCAACACTATTTGCTGATCTTTTTGCTTTTTTAGTGTACTACTGTTTTAGAAGTTAAGGTCGCTCTTCCTTGTTTACACTGTATATATTTAAAGGAGAGTTAGTCCTCTGGTTGAGGTTGGTCGTTCTGTCTTTACAAGTGCAACATTGTAACTGTATCAGTCGTGTTAAAAAGAGAGAATTGCATCACTTGGAGACATGCTCCATTTTTTTTTTTACATTTTGTGTATCACAATTCATCTCATAAGGGATTCTTAGAGCTTGGGAGAAGTTTAAGCCATTCGAGCAAAGGGGACTTTGTTCTTAGAAGGAAAGATACAATTCTAGTGAGAAAAAATCTCAAGACTTGAGAGGAGCTCAAACCTTACAGAGAGAGAGTTTCGGTCTTAGAGGAAGCATAAGATATATTTCACTGGTACTATGGCTTAAGGAGAGCCTAAGTTTCCATGAAAGGAAGTCTCAAACCTAGGGGGAACCTAGGTGTATGTTTGAGTGATAAAGCTATTTGGAAGTCAATGTAATAGTGTTATCATTACAGATAAGTACTAAGTTGTAATTGTTTATCATTAATATTAGTGAAGTTATCTTTCATGGGCACACTGCCTCCTAGACGTAGGTGGTTTACACCAATTTAGATAACAATTATCTTGTGTTTATTTATTTTTCGATTATATCTTGTAATTATCGTGTGTAATATTGTGACATTGTACATAACATAGTTATCTTGCAGTAATTATCACCTTCATTATTTTCAATTTGTATCAGAACGGGTCACCATTATCTCTGGTGCTGTGATCCAACCTCTCTCAAATTGAAGGAGTAAGGGAAGAAGTCCATTATTATTGGTTGCACACATACGACAGTTGCTGATGAGAAAGGTGAATTAAAACTCAAGCTTGTAGTAGAATAGACTGCATAGCAGGATGAAGCCTCTCTTGGAAACTATTGATTCATAAATTTCATATTCAATGGTGTTGATCAAAACATCTTCTGGTTGATCAATACAAGTGTTTCTGCTAAAGACGTATGGGGAGTTCTTGTTGTTGCTCACGAAGGAACATCCAAGGTGTTGGGATTGGGGTCCTAATTCTCTCGGAGTCTCGTAGTTTGTAATCTATACACATTGTTATGAATAAAATAAGAGTTATTTTATCTGGCATTTACTCATATCCAATAAACAAAACTCCATAGTTATTGTATGTAAACTTAAGCATGTATATGAGATATACAAGTGGATCATGCCTTAAGTGATGACCTAAATAGGTCTATAGTATAAGGATTAAGGAGGGATACTTGATCTTTGTGATACTACGGATACGACCTACTTTGTAGAGGTTTGCAAATATTGTGAACTACTACACATGGTAGATCCTGATCTTCATGTGAAGACATGCGACTGGGGGTGTCCTATACAAAGAGTTTGTATAAGTCTGGACCACGAGATGATTCGTCTTTGTATATAACGCCATTGATACTTGAGACTTACATCTCACCTAAAGAACCATAGGTGACATGACTTCAATCCTGAGTGTTTTGGTATCTCCTGCTTGTAAAGGCAGTCCTTTGATTAGTATAGGTGAGAGTTGCTAGATTGCTAACTCAACATGGCTACCTTTCTGGGGACTTGTCTGATTTGGGAGTGGGGAACTCAGTTATACAAGATGAAATTCACTCCTTCCCCAAAGCAGGGGTAAGTAGATAGATTACTCCCTTAAAGGCTGATTCCAGGTCTTGAATATAGTTGCCACAACTTCTCTTTGGAAGAAAGGACTTAGTTATAGTAGGACTATGACGTATATTCTTTAGAAGGATCAGTGATACATAAGGAGTTAAATGTAACTACAGGGGCATAATGGTTATTAGCCTAGCTGTACTTACGAGTGATCTATGAAGGGTTATCGCACTGTTGATTGGTTGACATGGACACATAATATATCTGTAGTAAAAAGAGTTCGGCTATTAGTCTTTAGTGGAGTGCCTGGCAGTTAATGGATGGTGGATCCCGTGACTAAAGAGATTAGTTAGTTATTCACATACTGTTGGAGCTTTGAGCTACAGGTCCATAAGGTCTCCTTGGTAGTTCAATGGATTCAAGTTGAGAATCAGTTCTTGGTGTTGATTTGAAATGTTCAAATTGATAAGAGGTAACTTGATTATATATGATATGATCGGTATGATGTATGAGATATATCAAGTGGAGGATTAATGTAAATGAGATTTACATTAAGTACCATGAAATAGAAAAAGAGTTATGGTTTATATGTTTCATGGTGAAATATTAAAACTATAGGTTATAAATATAGTATGGTAAGTTAATTATCATATATATTTATAATAATATTAATTATGGATAATTATCCCTTTTTCTCTAATAAACAATTGAGTGGGAGGTTATTGGTAGTTTCATTGTAACCGTAGGATAAAAGGAAAAATGTTTTCCTAAATTTAGTAGTTGATGATTGAGATTTCTATTCTAAAAAATTTCTCATGGATTGGTTGTCAAGTGGATTATATTCACTAAACGTTAGCTGAAGACAGACTAGATGATCGTGGAGTGATACTACACGATAGTTCACTTACCTGAAAAATTGCTAAACGATCGTGGAGCTTTTGCTAAACAATCATGGAGCTTTTGCTAAACGATCATGGAGCTTCTTCTAAACAATTGGGCATTGTCTACATGATAGACCTTGTCATCTTCCACTCGCTCAATTTTTTACACGATTGTTCATCCGGTCTCTTCCTCAAATCAAGTCTACATCGAGCCCACACTTCTGGATTCTCACATCGAGAATACCAAGGTAGCCACTGTGGTGGTGTCGTACTTAAGTCGACATAGTTCGAGGTTTTTGGAGGCCGTTCGTTGTGTTTGGGATCTTGGAGATCGTTGTTTTCGTGATTGCATTGATCGTGATGTGTTGCGGTCATAGTGTTCGAGTGTTCGTGAGTTGCAGTCTTGGAAATTGAATGAGCGTTCGTGATCAAGATAGATTGAAGAGGATTCTTCAAAGATATGATTCTTTATGCCACGATCATTGTTAAGCATGCTGTAATTTTGTTTTGTGCATAGACTGTATGGTTACATTTATTGATTGTAATTGTGGATGTTCATATATGAATGAAATTTGGAACGATCATTCCGCTGCTCATGGAAATCCTCATGTTCTATTTCCTTCAATTGGTATCAGAGACAGGTTGTTCTGATATTCGAAATTTCACTTCTGTTTTGAACTTCTTTTATAGTCGTGGTGAGTTTTCTGCATTGCGTTTAATTGTTAAATATGTTTGGGGATGGCATTGATGAATGTTTACGAGTTAATTTCTTCTGTTTAAAGCTTTCTTTAAATTACAAAGTGTTAATTTGTAAGAGCACCTATGTCTTTTGGGCATAATTAACAAGCAATCGATTCTATAATTCAAAGTGTTTGAGTTTTTCGAGTCATTCATGACGAAGTTTCGAAGCATGGAGATTCAATTCTCAACGAAGAAAAAGACCAAGAGTTGGTCGTGTTGTGTAGCCTCAGGTAAACGATCGTTGGGACTTGGCTAAACGATTGTGTAGATTTTTCTATGCGATTATGTAGTATTTACTAAAATCGTTTAGCTAATGCTAAACGATTGGGTAAAGCATTTGCTCTATCGCGTAGCATTGGTTGCCCGATCACGTAGATGTTAGAGGTAGACGATTGAGTGAAAGCATTTGATGTTCATCGTTTAGTAAAAAGCGCGCGCACAAAACGATCGTGTAGTTAGCATGCTCATCGCATAGTCACTAACTACCTGATCACACGGTATACGATACGGAGGCGCTCGCTCAGCGATCGTTTAGATGATAGTGCTTCACTACATCATTGTCGTTTAGACGATCGTTTAGAGATTGTGTTGTGCATTGCGCGCTGCACGATTGCGTACCTCATGCTTCATCGCATAGTAAAAGGTACAAGATCATTGGTAAACGATCGTTTAGCTTTAGAAGCGTAGGTAAATGATTGAGTAAAGCATTTATTCATACACGTAGACGATCGCGTTGGAGTTTGGTACACAATCAGTGGGGACACATTGCTTCACTTGGACGGTTCAAGTCTCGGTTTGCCTGTTTGAACCGGAGACTCTTTGCATTTGTAATAGTTAGCTTTTAGTTTTTTGGATTTGAGGAAATTTTTCTTGGTTCATTAACTTTTGTTTATTATACATGTGATGTATGTGGTTTATATGGAAATCTGTTTGACATATAGTTTTGAAACCCACTTTAGGTTGTGTAATTATTCATGCATCATGTATTATAAGTGTTATAATATGGCATGAAGAAATTACATGAAAGCATGCGCATGCATCATGAAATATAAGAGTTATATTTATGCATTCAATAAACATATTCATGCATCATCTTTATATTATAAGCGTTATAGCATAAAGGTGAATGGAAGTATGTTTTACTTGGTTCATTGCTTGTTTGTATAAATATTATATAAAAAAAAGTAGCAATGAATGAACAATGCATGGAGCATGACACTTAGGTTTTTTATAAGCGTTATGAATGCCTTGTGTGTGTTAGCCTTGCATTGTGAATGGTTTTAGTTGTTTCTGTTATAAGCATTATAATATAAATTAGAATTAAAATCAATAAGAAAGAGTTGCATATAGACTTAGGGTGAACTCATGTTTTAAAAGGGTTTTAAAATTGGATTGAGATAGAGCAAAGTTCAAAGGTTCTAATGGGATTAACAATCTAGTTTAATCTTTTTAAATCGATTTAATAAGATATAATTGATTGGCATAAAAGAATAAAATGTATTAAATCTATTTATAAGGGACCTTTTATCTAAGGCGGGTTCTGTCTAGGTTTGGGTACTTAAGTTGATGGAAATGGAACACCCCTACTTGAGAACCTACCTGGAAAGGTTAATTGGACAGATTTTCTGCAAGCATGTGATAGTTGGTCAAAGACTCCGTTAAAGAGTCTAATGGATGATGATCAAAAGTTGTTTCAACTATCCTAGGTAAAAGTTACTCTTGGAAAAACCTAAACATTCACTTAGTTAAAATTCTTAACCGTGTTTTTTCTAAGTAAACAAACCCTAGGTTATAAAATACTTATTGGGAGGAAGAGATGTATCTGATATGTCAATGATTCCACTCACGTTTCTCCTAGAATGTTCACGCCGTGAGATTCATGCTTGGCCTCGAGGTGCCCTGGAAGCATCCCCCTTCGAATGGTGTTTGCATGAGTCAATATCAAAGTGGACGGAGAGAGTTTTTATAGTAAGTGGGTGAAGGGTGTGTGTTAACATGTCTTGTGGTCTCTGTCATTGGTTCGCACTGTGAGATCATTTTGTACTCCCTCGTGGTGCATTGGGAGTGTCCCCCTTCGGATGGGTTTTGTGTAGTTGGTCAAGATCAAGGTGAACTTCATAAATGGATAAGGTCACTTTAGTTTTTGCCTCAAACGGCTTTTTTCCTTTCGGATTGGCTGCTTGGGGCAGAACTCTATGGCCTAAAATGGCGGATCACACTTATAGGAAATTATTAAGTAAGTTAATGATTCCTTGACCAAATCAACGATGGCTATTCGTTATAGGAGCAAGAGTTGTTCTCGTATTAATGGCTGGTTGAGAATTTCTCAATTCAGAGGGGGGATAATTAACCTCCCTTCGCCAACTTTTTTCTTAAACCTTTGAAGTGTCATTGCGAAACTAGATGTCACATGGGGTTCATGTTAGTTTTTCTAAACCATATTGGATGTTGTATGTTTTTCAACGGGTATTTACTTAAAACCTAACGTAGGTCAATGTGTTTTTGTTTTCAACAACATGTTTGTATTTCCATTTAATGCCTATAATTTGACCAGTTACATATAGTGGAAAGAGTCTTGTAAAATGTATTTTGTGGTAAACGACCTCGATTTTGTCATGGTTGAGGAATGTCCTCAAGTCCAAACCCTTGATGCACCGCGAATTGTTTATAATGCATATGAAGTATGGATGAAGGCTAATTCATTGGCCCGACTTCACATTTTTGCTAGCATACCTGATGTTTTGGCCAAAAGGGTTGAGAATATGGTCATTGCACGCGAGATCATTGACTCGTTGCAAGATTTGTTTGAATGTCAATTCTTAATTTTCGAGCACAAAGGGATGGATGAAAAAATTAGTAGTGTCAGTTCCCAAGTTAAACTCCAGGAAGAGGAAGAAAGTGTGGCTGACTCTATTGAAGTTCATAGAAAAGAAGTGTTCTCTGACTTGGAACTTCGAGCTTATTTATGTTCTGATACTGATCCCACTACTCTCCAAAAGATGAGGATGTCTAGAGACAGTAAATTGGATTTATTTGTCTTGGAGACGTGTTTGGTAGAGAATGATGATTATGCCTGGATCCTTGATTCAGGTGCTACTAATCACGTCAGTTCCTCTTTCTAAGGATTTAGTTTCTGGAAAATGTTGCAACAATGAGAGATGACTCTTCAAGTCGGTATTGGTGAGGTTGTTTCAACTGTTGTTATAGGTAGGATGAAGTTATTTCTGGACAAGAAACGTTGTCTGTTACTTGATAATGTTTTCATAGTTCCTCATATTAAGAGGAACTTAATCTCAGTTTCTTGTCTCATTGAACAAGGTTATACAGTCTCCTTTGTTTATTTTCAAGAATGGGATGGAGATAGGTTTTGGTTCAATGGAAAGTAACTTATATGTACTAAAGTCGTTAGTCATAAAAGCCTTGTCTAATATTGAAATGTTCAGTACAGCGATAGCAGCTAAAAGATCAAAGGTATCTCCTAAGGAAAACGCCCATCTTTCGCATATAAGATTAGGTCACATCAACCTCAATAGAATTGAGTAGTTGGTGAAAAGTGGACTTCTAAATAGTTTAGAAGAAAACTCCTTGCCAATGTGTGAATCATGCCTCGAAGGCAAGAAGACTAAATGACCTTTTACTAGAAAAGGTTACAGAGCTAAGGAAACCATGAAGCTTGTACATTCAAACCTTTGTGGTCCGATGAATGTTAGAGCTCCAAGTGGACATGAATATTTTATCTCTTTCATAGATGATTATTCAAGATACGGGTATCTCTACCTAATGCAATGTAAGTTTGAAGTCCTTGATAAGTTCAAGGAAGCCTGAAGTTGAAAACTTCTCAGTTAAGAAGATAAAAACACTATGATCTGATTGTGGTGGAGAGTATATGGACTTTCAATTCCAGAACTTTATGATAGAACATAGGATTACATTCCAACTCTCGACCCTAGGTACATCTCATCAGAATCGTATATCAGAAAGGAGAAACAGAACCTTGTTGGACATGGTTCGGTCTAGGATGAGTTATGCTCATCTTCCAAACTCGTTTTTTGGTTTTGCAGTGGAGACTGCATCCTACATTCTAAACAACATTCTCTCAAAAATTATTTCTGAAACACATTTTGAGCTATGGAGAGAGCGTAAAGGTAGTTTGTGCCACTTCAGGATTTAGGGGTGTCCGGTACATGAGCTTGTGACTAACCCGAAGATGTTGGAACCGCGTTCGAAAGTTTGCCTCTTTGTAGGCTACCCCAGGGAAACGAGGGGTGGATGCTTCTATGATCCGAGTGAGAACAAAGTGTTTGTCTCTACAAATGCTATCTTCTTGGAAGAAGACTGCATTAGGGATCATAAGCCACAGAGTAAGATTGTTTTACGTGATATTTCTAGTGAGACTGAGACTACTGAGAGTTCAACAAGAGTTGTCGAACAAACTGACAGGTCAATAAAAGTTGTTGAGGTCAGTACATCTAGTCAACCAGCTTAAGAGTTGAGATTGCCTCGACGTAGTGGGAGGGTTATGAACCCACCAGATCGTTACATGGGTTTAACTGAAGCCCATAACATCATTTCTAATGATGGAGTCGAGGATCCATTGTCTTTTAAGAAAGCAATGGATGATGTTAACAAGGATGAATGGATTAAAGCCATGAACCAAAAGATAAAGTCTATGTACACTTCAATAATGTCTTGGAGCTTGTGGATCCGCCCAATGGGGTAAGACCTATAGGATGTAAGTGGATCAATAATCGAAAGAGAGGGGTACATGGAAAGGTGAAAACCTTTAAGGTTAGACTCATAGTAAAGGGTTATACCTAGGTCAAAGAAGTCGACTATGAGGAAACTTTCTCATTTGTTGTCATTCTCATATCTATCTGGATACTCTTGTCTATAGTCACATTTTATGATTATTAGATATGACAAATGGACGTCAAGACTACTATTCTTAATGGTAATCTTGAGGAGACCATCTACATGGCTCAACCAGAGAGGTTCGTAATTCCAGGTCAAGAGCAATTTACAAGCTTAATATGTCCATTTATGGGCTGAAATAAGCGTCTAGATCATCGAACATCAGGTTTGACAGTGCGTCAAATCATTTGGCTTTAATCAGAATATTGATGAGCCTTGTGTTTACAAGAAGATCATCAACAACTCAGTAGCTTTCCTGGTACTATATGTGGATAATATCCTACTCATTGGGAATGATGTAGGGTTTCTGATTGACATTAAAAAGTGGCTAGCTGCCCAGTTCCAAATGAAAGATTTAGGTGAGGTGCAGTATGTTCTAGGGATCAAGATCATTCGGGGTCGTAAGAACAAGAAGTTAGCCTTGTCTTGGGCATCGTACATTGATTAAATGTTGATCAAGTACAGGATGCAGGATTCCAAGAGGGTTTGTTATCCTTTAAGCATGGAATCGTTTTGTCTAAGGATCAATGTCTTATGACACCTCAAGAAGTTTAGGAGATGAGAGGGATTCCCTATGCTTCAGCTGTTGGAAGCTTAATGTATGCAATGTTGTGTACCAGACCCAACATTTGCTATGTAGTAGGGATTGTCACTCGGTATCAGTCCAATCCATGATTTGATCATTGTATGGCGGTCAAGACGATCCACAAGTATCTTCAGAGAAAGAGGAACTACATGTTCATGTATGGAGATAAGGATCTGATCCTTACAGGATACACATACTCTGACTTTTAGACTGGTAGAGATTCTCACAAATCGACGTCGGGGTCAGTGTTAACTCTGCATAGAGGGGCTGTAGTATGGCGAAGCATCAAGCAAGGATGCATTGTTGGCTCCACTATGGAAGCTGAATACGTAGCTGCTTGTGAAGCAGCTAAGGAGACTACTTGGCTAAGGAAATTTTTTATAGATTTGGAAGTTGTTCCAAATATGGATTTGCCAATCACTCTTTATTGTGATAACAGCGGGGTTGTGACAAATTCAAGGGAACCTTGGTGTCATCGTCGAGAAAAGCATATAGAGTGGAAATACCACTTGATCAGAGAGATTGTGCATCGCGGTGATGTGATAGCCAGGAAGATCGCGAAGGAGCACAACGTTGCAATGGATACGACCCACTTTGTAGAGGTTTGCAAGTTTTGTGAACTACTATAGATGGTAGATCCTGACCATTCATGTGGAGACATGCGAGCAGGGGTGTCCGCTACAAAGAGTTTGTATAAGACCGAACCACGAGATGATTCGTCTCTGTCTATAACGCCGTTGATACTAGAGACTTACATCTCATCTAAAGGACCATAGGTGACATGACTTCAATATTGAGTGTTTTGGGAACTCCTGCCTTTAAGGGCAGCCCTTTGATTAATATGGGTGAGAGTGGCAAGATTGTCAACTCAACATGCCTACCCTTTTTGGGACTTGTCTGATTTGGGAGTTGGGAACTCAGTTACACTAGATGGAATTCACTCCTTCCCCGAAGCAGGGGTAAGTAGATAGATTGCTCCCTTAAGGGCTGATTTCGGGACTTGAACATTATGGCCATAGCTTCTCTTTGGAAGAGAGGACTCAAATATACTAAGACTATGATTTATGTTCATTAGAGGGATCAATGGTACTTAAGGAGTTAGATGTAACCATAGGGGCATATCGGTTATTGGCCCAGTTGTACTTACGAGCGATCTATGAAGGGTTATCACACTATTGATTGATTGATATAGACACATAATATATCTATAGTAAGGAGATTTCAGCTTTCCGTCTTTAGTGGAGTGCTTGACAGTTAACGGATGGTGGATCCTGTGACTAGAGAGTTTAGTCAGTTATTCACATACCATTTGAGCTTCAAGTTGAGAATCAGTTCTTGCTGTTAATTTAAAATGTTCTAATTGACAAGAGGTAATTCGATTATATATGATATGATCGGTGTGATGTATGAGATACATCAAGGGGGGGATTAATTAAAATGAGATTTACATTAAGTATCTAAATAGAAAAAGCGTTATGGTTTATACGTTTCATGAAAT
Organism: Benincasa hispida; assembly: GCF_027475165.1. NCBI lineage: Eukaryota > Viridiplantae > Streptophyta > Magnoliopsida > Cucurbitales > Cucurbitaceae > Benincasa > Benincasa hispida. The sequence goes on from NC_143478.1 coordinate 58,856,525, forward strand.
GAAATATTAAAACTATAGGTTATAAATATAGTATGGTAAGTTTTTTATCATATATATTTATAATAATATTAATTATTGGATAATTATCTCTTTTCCTCTAATAACCAATTGAGTGGGAGATTACTGATAGTTTCATGGTAATCGTGAGATAAAAGAAAAAATATTTTTCTAAATTTAGTAGTTGATGATTGAGATTTCTATTCTCGGAAATTTCTCAAGGATTGGCTATCAAGTGGATTAGATTCACTAAATTATAGTTGAAGAGAGACTAGACGATCATGGAGTGACACTATACAATAATTCACTCAGCTGGCCGATTGCTAAATGACTATGGAGCTTTTGCTAAACGATCGTGGAGCTTCTTTTAAACGATTGGGCATCGTCCATATGATAGACCTTGTCATCTCCGACTTGCTCAATCGTTTACACGATTATTCTTCCGGTCTTTTCCTTCAACCAAGTCCACACAAAGCCCACACTTATGGATTCTTTATCAAGAGAAAGAGATTGAAGAGAGATTGTGATCAAGAGAGATTGAAGATGAGTCTTCAAAGGTATGATTCTTTATCCCTTGATCTTTGTTAAGCATGCTGTAATTTCGTTTTGTGCATATCCTTTATGTTTCCGTTTCTTGGTTGTAATTGTGTATGTTCATATACGAATAAAATTTGGAATGATCATTTCGCTGCTCATGGAAATCCTTATCTCCAATTTCCTTCACAAAGTTTAAGATGTATAAATTACAATTTTCGGCCTCAAAATTTGATGTTTTGAAAATGCAAGAAGAAGAAACTATTGCTAAATTGAATGTCAGGTTACTTTACATTGCAAATAAATCATCTGGCTGAGGTAAAAAAATCACTGAAGATAAACTTGTCAAACAAATTCTTAGATCATTACCTAAAAGGTTTTATATGAAAGTCACTACAGTAGAATAAGCCTAGGATATCACTGCAATGAAGGTTGATGGTCTATTTGGATCTTTACTTACTCTTGAAATGTACTTTAGTGACAAACCTGAGACGAGGAACAAGGGAATAGAAGAGACTGAAGAAAACCTTGCTAATGCAATCTCTTTACTATCAAAACAGTTTTCTCATGTGCTAAAGAAGTTTTAGAGAAAATTGGGTTTCCATTCCACGAGGATGACCAAATCGAGAAACACCTCTGGATTAAATGTTCAACGAACTCAGAAATCAAAGAAGGATTCTAACAAACTTAATGGTAATGATCTGAACAAAGCTAAACAATTTTGATGTCATGAATGTGAAGGCTTGGTCACTATCAGTTAGAATATCCAACATTATTGAAGAGGCAAAACAAAAGTTATGTTCTAACCTTGTCTGACTATGAGTCTGATGACAATAGTGATCTAGAACAAGATGTCAAGGCCTTTAGTCAGATGAATTTCTCAATATAGTTCAGAAAAGAAAATACCTATCAATGAATTTGTTGTTGTTAGTGGAGATGAGGAACCTTGTGACTTATCTATTGCTACATCATATCATGAACTTTACAAGCAGAGGTGTGGGGATGCTAAGGTCTTTGATGTTCAGAAGGCAAGAATTGAGTCTCACATTACTTACAAGGCTCGTCTGATGGAAGTTATCTCTAACTTGAAATGTGAACTCAAAGTCATAGCTAAGAAGAGCCCATGAGAAAAGTCTGTTAAGATATTAAATTCTAAAACTTATTGTTTAGAACAAATCTTATCTAAAGGCAAATCTTTCAGACATGCTCGTGTTATTGGCTTCATGGGTTCCAGTTCTGACAATAGACATCAAAGTTCAGATAAATGCAAATAGAAAATTGTGTTTGTTAGAAAGCAAGAACCATGGGAAAATACTTGATTATAATATCCTACTTCTAGTCATTTTTAAACCAGGAATCATTCGAATAGAAAGCAATGGATCTATCATTTTTTTTTTGGAAAAATATACCATATTAGAGCTTACTACTACAAGTTGTATGGGTACTAAAGCTTTGAACATAACTCATGGTCATCTGGTTATTTCAATAAGAAAAGATCTCGTTCTCTTATAATGAAGAAAATTTAGAGAGTATAAGACAATCTAAATCTCTGTAATGTTGTACTTACATTCATTAGATCTTCTACCAAAAGGGATTGGTTCTTTGAAAGTTGTTGTTCACAGCATATGACAAGAGAAAGAAGCTATGCTTCTGAGATCAGGAAAGTTGGATCCGGATATATTACTTTTAGTGATGAGGTAACAAGGAAAATCAATGGAAAAGGAAAACTTAACTATCCAGGCTTGCCTGTACTTGATGATTTAATGTCGATAGAGGATCTGATTAAAAATTTGATTACTATTAGCCAGTTATGTGATCAAGGGCTATGAACTTTAAAAAAGAAGGGTGTGTTGTCATTGATAAGGCTAGATCTCTTGTCGGGACAAGTAAGAGATCATTTTATAATTGTTGTTTATGGACAGCCACTGATTCTCAGCATCATTGTTTTGTTTTGAAGCATGATGAAACTACCTTATGGCACAAACATTTGGGTCATGTTAGCATTAAGGCTATTTAAAAGTTGCTACCAAAAAGGTTGTGATCGATATTCTCAATGTTGGCAACGAAGGACAAATTATTTGTGGAAAGTGACAAACAGGTAAGCAAATAAGGGTGACTAACAGACAGGTACCTGTCACACTTACAAATCGTGTTCTTGAGCTAATACATGTTTATCTTATAGGTCCCATGCAAGTTGAAAGTCTTAGTGGGAGAAAATATCTCATGGATTGTATTGATGACTTTTCAAGATAACTTTTCGTCAGATTTGTAAGGGAGAAGTCAAAGACTACTCGAGTTCTCAAATTTTTTTGTCTTCAATTGTAGAGAGAAAAGGGACTCAACATTGTTTGTCTTCGCAGCACTCACGGAAGGGAGTTTGAAAACAGTTTGGTTGCTAAATTCTATATTGTTGAAGATATTCATCATGAGCTCTCTGCTCCTATTACTTCTCAGCAGAGTGGTGTTGTTGAATGGAAAAACCACACACTTCAAGAGATGGTATGTGCCATGTTTCCTTATTACGATCTTCTTTGCCAGTTTTGGGTCAATGTCCTGAGTACTACGTGCAATATTCATAATAGAATCTCTCCGTCCTAGAACTAACTGCACAAACTATTAAATTTGGAGTGGGAGAAAGCCAAATTTCAAATATTTTCATATTTTTTATAGTCTATGCTACACATTGGAAGATCGAGGTCCTAAGAAAAAATGGGATCTAAATAGTGATAAAGGCCTTTTTGGGGTATTATGCAAAGAATCGTGCATACAAAGTTTACAACAAGCACACTAATTGTGTCATGGGGACTATAAATGTTGATATAGATGACACAAATGAAAGAAATAGTGCATCTCCTCTCGAAGATGATGAGAGTGAGATTGTCAGAACAAAAAATTGTAATCGTGAGATAAGTGTGACATCAAATGAAAGTGACATTTATCGTGACATCTCAAAGAGTATGGATAAGAATGCTCCCTCTGATAGAAAAGATGATCAAGTGTGTTCAAAGCAACCTTCTAGTAAAGTTCTATAAAATCATCCCTTAAGTAACATTATTGGGAACCTAGAGGCTAAAATGTCCACCAGGAAAAAGGATAAGGTGGTCTGCTTACAAATGATTGGAAACATCTGTTTCACTTTTCCGATAGAACCTAAAAATTTTGCTGAAGTCCTAAAATATGAATGTTGGGTTAATGCAATGAAAGAAGAGTTGTGTAAGTTAGAAAGGAATAATGTTTGGGAGTTGGCCCCGTCATGTGTCTGCCGATGTCATTGGAACAAAGTGGATTTTCTAAAATAATACTGATGCAGATGATGTGATAACTAAGAATAAGCCTCGTCTTGTAGCTTAAATTTTTCTCTCAAATTGGAGGTATTGGCTTTGATGAAACTTTCGCTGCTATCAAATTATTGTTAAATTGCATGTCTTTTAAAGTTAAAACTCTATGAGATGGATGTTAAAAGGGCCTTCTTAAATGGGTACTTGAAAAAAGAGGTGTACGTTGAACAACCCAAGGGTTTTGCTTGCCCTGTTCACTTGAACCATGTGTACAAACTCAAAAAATCCTTGTATGGCATAAAACAAGCTCCTCGGAACTACGAACTAAGTTCGAGATGAGCATGGTTGGAGAGTTGACATACTTCTTAGGATTTCAAATTAAATAACTAGGAGATGGAATTTTTATTTCCCAAACTTATTATCCCAAAACTATTTTGGAAAATTTTGGCTTGGAAATGCCAGTGTTAAACATACCCCTACTCATCACGCATGTCAAGTTATCTAGAGATGTTGGTGGGATAAATGTTGATGAGAATTTATATCGATGTATGATAGGGAGCCTTCTATATCTTATTGCAAGCAGGCGTAATATTGCCTTTACTATGGTAGTTTGTGCTATATATCAAAGTTAGCCTAAAAATAGTCATTTTTAAGTCCTAAGAGAATCATCAAATACATTACGATACCAGTGAGTATGGAATTTTGTACACTTTCAATACTAATAACTCTCTTGTTGGATCTTGTGATGCAAATTGGGCTGGGTGTTCAGAAGATTGCAAAAGCACTTCTGGAGATTGTTTCTTTCTTGGGAACAGCTTAGTATCCTAATTTAGCAAAAAGTAGAATTATATATCCCTTTCTACTGCAAAGGCCGAATACATAACAACTTGGAGCAGTTGTACCTAACTCTTGTGGATGAAATAGATGTCGAGTGATTATATTGTCTCGCAAAATGCTATGACATTATACTGTGATAAATTGAGTGTTATAAACATCTCTAAGAATCCTGTTCAAAGTAGCTTAATAGAATACATTGACATTAGACATCACTTCATCCATGAACTTATAGAGAATACACATATTGTCTTAGAGCATGTTCAAACTGACAATCATATTGCTAATATTTCACAAAGGCTCTTGATGTGAAACAGCTTGAAACTCTTCGAGCTACTCAAGGTCTCTATACTATTGATTCCTAGCAATTAAGTATTCTTTGTGTATGAGTTTTGAAAGCATTACGACCCAAATTAAAGAAGAAGGACACGTGACATAATTCTATCATTAGATGCACCGGTTCTAAGGGTAAGTTGAATATTAATTATAGTTTGGTTTTTATTAATAACCTCTGCCAGTTGTGTTTTGGTAGGAAAGTGGTGTTTTAATTTGTGTGTGTCCACTGTCTTTTCATTTTACTCTATATTCCTGGGGTTTTTGTGAAAATTTTTAAGAAGATGGTGAAACACTCAAAGAGGAGCTCACACCACAGAACCTAAAATGGTCTGATACAAGGAGAAAGCAAAGAGGAAGTAGGTTGTTGAATCCTCCAATGAAATTGTATTGGGAAGTGTTAAGAAACCTGAGGCTAGTGTGAACCCTAATGCTGAGATGTTCGGTGAAAGTAATGTTGTACCTTCGCCTAGTTCAATGCAAAAACGAAAAATTCATGTGGCAAAATCTATAAGAAAGAAAAAGGGGGAGACCCTCTATCAAACTGACCATGGAGGATTTGTGGGTCATGGTGTTGAAATTGATCCATCCCATCTTTCCTTCTGATCTTCAAAACCCTACTAGTAATGAGTTCCTACCTGTGGGCTCTGGAAATGAGAATGCTTCTTTGGTTGGGATGACATGCATGTTACAACTGTAAATCAAACATCTATTGACGAAAATAGAGTAAAAGAGCCTAGGGTTTCTGACCATACTTAATATACAAAATATAGAGTAACTAAACGCAGTCTAACTGTGTTAGGTGTTGAGTCGAATGTTGATGAAACTGTATAAAATTTTGGTGCTAATAAGTTTTGATGCTCTAAATGTGTTATCAAATGTTCTTGCATCTGAATTGTGAAATGAATCTGAGTCTTTAGAAAAAAGAATATGATCATAGGTTTACAGAAAGCCCAACTGACCAAAATGACTCAAGAAAGACAAGTACTAAAATTGAAAATGAAAATAATGTGTATGAAATGGCTGAAGAAAGTGAAAATTTATCTGAGGAAAAGGAAGCCAATAAGAGCTCTTCCAATTCTACCGATGATTCATTTGATGACAACGTGCCAATCAATCAGTTAAAGTAGAAAAATAAACAAAAGTTTGTTAACAAGGGTACTGGTACCTCGAAGCCAAGCACTCAGAGTGCTATTTTTTCTTACCCAAAATGGGTAGAAGAAGAAGAAAATGTATCTGTAGATGGTCCTCAGGATGTGCTAGATGAGGAATTTCAGAAAACTGATGAAAAAGAAAGATGTTCCCACTGTGCCACTAGACAGTATATAATTTCATTTTTTGGATAGTGTTGAGATGTTGAAGTTTGTGGTAAACAGGAGAATTGTATTTGAAAGAGATCTTTCTAAAAAAGCACAAGATTTTGGAGTTGATGCCCTAAATCTCATAGGGTCCTATAGTTTGTAAACATTGTATGAACAAACTCTTAGATGATTAATAATATATGATATTTTATTCACTTTGTCTATAAAGTATGTGATATTTTAGTTGCATTAACCACAAACTAATAAACTAATATCGAAGGTTATTTTTGTAACTTAAACATGTATGTGGAGACATATAAGTAGATCATATTTAAGTGATAACCTAAATGGTCTATAATAGATGGATAAAGCTAGGTACCTTATCCTTGTGACACTACAAGTATGGTCCGCTTTGTAGGTTTTACAATTGTTGTAAAGTGCTAAAATGATCTGATCCAGATCATTCATGTATTAGACATGCGAGCGGGGATACTCTATACAAAGGATTTTGTATAAGATCAAACCACGAGATATTTAGTCTTATTATATAACACCGTTCATAATAAAGACCTACATTTCACTAGGATGATCATAGGTAACATGACGTGAATCCAAGTGAGTTGTGCAATCCTGCCTGTGAGGGCGATCCTTTGATTTGTATGGGTGAGAGTGGCTAGATCGCCGACTCAACAAGCTTACCATTTTGGGGATTCATCTGATTGGAGAGCTGGGAATACAGCTACACAAGATGGAATTCACTCCTTCCTCGAACAAGGGGTAAGTAGATAAATTGCTCCCTTAAGGGTTGATTCCAGGTCTTGAACAATGTGGCACCACACCTGGCTCGAGAAGGGTTTAGTCATAGTGAAACTATGATCTATTGTTCATTAGAGGGATTAATGGTACTTAAGGAGTTAGATGTAACTACAGGGGCAAAACGGTAATTTGGTCTAGCTGTACTTATGAGCAATTTGTGAAGGGTCATCGTACTATTGATTGGTTATATCAAACGGACATAGAATTATATATGTAGTGCGAAGAGTGTAGCTGTCGCTCTTTAGTGGATTATGATAACGGGTAGAAATGCAGGTTATCATAGTGCTAAGTTATTAAACAATGTTGGATTGCGTTGATGAAATATGTTAAATTACGTCCATTAAGCACAAATTCTATAATATTGCGATCGCATGCGTTCGGCGCATTAGAACTATTTATTTTTGTATTTTTGTGCAGAATATGCATTAACGCAATGCAAGATTGCGATCATAGGAAATCATCGGTCGAGCGCAACTTCACCGTAAGACTTTGCATTGATCGGGCTCACAAATATTCGCCCGAGAAGGATTGCCGCAACTTGGTCAGTACAACATGGTGGGCACATCTGGGTGAAAGGCCAATTAAGAGCGATGGGACAGAAAGCTGATGACAATCGGATCCAAATTAAGTTGACAGCCGATAACAGTCACGAAGTACATTTAGCTTTATCGGTGATAACTATTCGGTACGTCAATCAGGAATTAAAGTTTTCCCATCTGCACAACCGGGAGAGAGAAGTCGTCTTTCAACATTGATGCCCTATAAATACCAAGTGCATTCTTCAAAAAAGGGGTGAAGCAGTCGATTAATTTACCACTTTACAAGTTCACGCCTCTGTCCATAGTTTCTTTCATTTGAAGGCGTGCGAGGGAGAAGATGTGCCGGTAGATCATTCCGGTAAGCTTGGGAGAGTGCCGAAATCCACAAAGGCGAAGAGAGGGCCGACACCTGCGAAAGCGGGAATATCTTTAGATCAGAATAGAGATTCCAGTGTAAAAAGCCTCGGTCAGCAAGGAATTGCTACCAGGCTTTCTACCTTAAACTTTCATTGGCATTTTGTACTGTACTTATTTATAAGAATGGAATTTCTTTCTCCATATCTGTTCACTCTCTGTGATTCATACATGAGTAGCTAAATTAGTTGAATGGGTTGAGAAGCATTTAGCTAGCACAACTAGGGAATCTTCATTCTTTGCGATTATCTTATTTATGTATGCTTCATTCGTCTATTAGAGATACTCGGGAGGGTAGTCTAAGGACAGGATCTAGACTTGGGAACGTCAGGTTAGAATCTAGGTTTGGAAGAACCATATTACAACGCATAAACGAGAGATAGGTGCTTAGGAATGAGCACTATTTGTTATTAACGCATCGCATGCATCTTAGCGATAAGATATGATTGTATGCGGTCACCTTGCTTTCATGCATTTTGCATCAACGCATAGGACAAGAGTAGAGACTTAGGAATAAGCTCTATGGACATTTTGCATGCAACACATGCATCCTAGATTTAGGAGCATCGCATTTACATTGGAAAATGACTTGCTGTGCATGGTAGTAACATGATCGCATAGTTTGATGCATTCCTAAGTAACGTCAGCTAAAGATCTTCTCAACCCGTTCATCGCATACTCATTGCATCTATCAACGCAACTTTTGTTTCTCAAATCCGCCGCATTTATTATTATTATTTTTTTATCAACGCAAACAACAAACCAAACACTTCATTTATTTACCCAGTTACTGCAAAGTTTTCATCGAAAATTACTAACGCAATCTATTTTCACAAGTCCCTGTGTTCGACCCTAGACTTACCAGGAAACTCAGAGAAATTTACACTTGAATTCTACTGGAAAAACTTGAGTGCACAATGCAATCCATCAACACATATCATCCATATTTCCATTCAATAAAATAACGCATCAGAGTGCCTGATAGTTAACAATGTACTTAAAAAGTTTAATTAATTATTCATATACTGTTAAAGCTTCAAGCTACAGGTCCACAAGATCCCCTTGGTAGCTTAAAAGGATTTAGTTGAGAATCAGTTTTTGGGTTAATTTGAATTGTTCAAATTAATAAGAGGGATTTAATTATATATGATATAATTAAATTGTTTAAGTTATATATGATATAATTGTCATAATATATTTGATACATTATAGTTTAATGGAAGGAAATAAATATTTGAATGAGATTCAAATATATTTTCTATGAATGCGATTCATAGTTATTAAATTTAATATAAATATGATTTTTATTAAATTTCATAAAATAGAGAAAAAAAACTATAGTTTATATTGTATGTGATACAATATTAAAACTATAGGTTATATGTTATATTTGATATAACATATAATTTAATATAAATATAATATGATAAGTTAGTTATCATATTTATTTATATTATTTTAATATTATTTGAATAATAACTTCCATGTTTTCTCTCCAACCACCTTAGTGGGTGGTTATTGTTTTTTTGGAAAGAGGAATAAAAGAAAAGTTTTTTCTTTGATTCCTCTACGGGTACGTTGAAATTGCAAAATGATTGAAAATTTATGTATGTTCCTCAATCTTTTTCCTCCACACTCAACCTATCCTTCCTAACCAAAATAGTTAGAGCTCACTACTCCTAGGTTCTCACCTCGAGAATACCAAAGGCTCACTGTGGTAGTGTCAACTCTGTTTGGTTTGAGAAGTTCTTGAAGAAGGTCTTCAAGAATTGTTGTTTCTATTCGAGGGATACATGAAAAGAAAGGTCCTTCAAGGGTAATTTATCTTGAATCCTTTTTCTTGTAAAAAGCATGTTGTAATTTATTTTGAATTCATATCTTGTATGTTTACTATAAATTATGTTTTCAATAATTAATAGAATTTGGACGATCCGCTTCCGTTCAAGTATATCTTTAATACAAGTTCCTTCACAAGAATGTCTGGAAATTATAGATTTACTTGAGAAGGTTGATATTGTTTGTTCAGTTTTAAATCTAGGGCCTTACTATTCTCGGCTAGTTTGTGAATTTTATGTAAATTTCTCTCATCAGCTTGATATTCAAGGCAACCCTTATTTCATAAGAGTTCGTGTGAGAAGGCACTGTTTTTTTTTTTTTTCCAGCTTCTCTCGTCGACATCTTTCTAAATAGATAAGTTCCAGAGGATGTCATTGAACAGAGAACCTCTATGTAGAATATTGTCTTTGAACTCATAGGAGGTGTCAAGTGTGCTTGCCCTAAGAAGGATCAATTACCTTGTTTTGACCTCAACGTGAAATACGTTATGCTTCACAACATAAGAATTGAGTACTGGAGCCATCCTCCCACAATTTTGTGCTCTCTACTACATTGTCAAGTCTTTGTTCCAAATTTGCACAGAGGCTCAATTGAACTATGGAGTCTTTATCCTCGATCAAATCAAATATCATATTGGTCCTTAGGCCACTAACGTTTGTTTGTGCTTTCCAAGGCTTACATATTATATTCTTTTGGCTCAGAAACCTAATTTCCTCACTGACTTAGGTAGTTTTGGACCTCTTCTTCTTGTCTTGTGTTTTAGTTATCGTTATACCAAGGGAAGCATGTCCCTAATTTGGTTCACACTATAGTACCTTCCTCTGTAAGAGGTCCGACTAGGGAGTTTCTTTTGGCACCTTGTAGGAAAAAGATGATGCATGTTTTGGCAAATGAGTCAAGGGATCTAGGATTTTTACTTTCGAAAATTTATGATCACAAAGCAAAGGTAGATGACATGTTGAACCTTCTTCGTTGGTCTATGGATGCTTATGCTTAGGGTGGCACCTCTGGTTCCCAGGATGAGAATGTGAATACTTGATGATTGCTTGTTTTCTCCGTCGTTCCCTTCCTTTTTTTTTTTTAAGCATTACGACAGGGGGATAAAAGTATGTTTTGGTTTGGCAACTGCTAGTTTGGTTTGGTTGGTTGTGTTTGTTGTTGGCTTATCTTTTGTTGGTTTATTGTGGTGGTTTCTGTTTTTCCATGATGATGTTGTGTTTTGTTCTTTAGGTAGTTATGTACTATCTAAGTGACATTCAATTGATGAATTTTTCTTGATTGTTTGTATGTTTGTTACTTCCTAAAAAATACTGTCAAAGAGGGAGTTTGTTAGATCTTGTGTAATTGACAATATTTGTTTAAGTGGTGCAGATGTTATCAAAGATGTCATTGCATTTGTGATTTCTGGAAAAGGCATGATTCTTGAAAATGCAGATTCTACAAAATTCTTTTCTTATTGGGATATTCCTTTTACAACATTATTTTCCTATCGTTTTCCCTTTTCAGTGATACTATCATTTAAGGGGAGCCTAAGACGTTCTTCACTGATACTATCACTTAAGGAGCCTAAGTTTATGTGAGAGAATGTCTCAAACCTAGGTGGAACCTAGGTGTACGATTGAGTGATAAAGTTATTCAAGAGTCACTCTACTTTTATTATCATTATAAATAAGTACTATGTTGTAATTGCTTATCATTAATATTAGTGAAATTATCTTTCTTGGGCACATTGCTCCCCTAGACGTAGGTGGTTTACACCGAACTGGGTTACCAATCTCTTGTGTTCATTTATCCCTTGTTTATAGCTTATAATTGTTGTGTGGAATGTTGTGATATTGTAGGTAATATAGTTATCTCATAGTAGTCATGTCCTTTATTACTTTCAATATTTAATGTATTTTGTTATGTGTTGTTTGATATTATGTTATGTTATTTAATTTATGTCAATATCTCATGTGTAAAATCCAATTGGAACTCTCTTAGTCTTGCAGTATTTAACTTTATTTCAATATCATGGAAACCCTACAATGAAACCTCCTTTATCTCTATCTCTCGCTATTTATCTTGACCTTCATACCAGTGTTTTTAAAAAAACTAAAAGAAGAATAAAAATAAAATTACACAGTATACCAAAGACTCTAAACTTCAATAAAAATAACGTCTTCTTTGAAAAACAAAATTAATAATTTGGACCCTTTTGAATAGTGAAGTTATCCTTTTATATCTATCTCACCAAAACATCAAACATCAATTATCATAAATTTGATCAAATCTCTATTAATACAACTCTCTTTTTGCTCAATGACTATTTCTTTTTTAAGTTGCGGCGTGGCTTTTATCAGACACTTATAGGTGTTAATTCTTTTACTCTAAGTTATAGTGGTAAATATATTCAGAGATCAAGGTGATATAAAGATAAGTTGTGCTCTCTTAGTTTTACTCTACCCTCTTTCTACAATTTACAGATTATTTAATTTATAGCTTTGTTTGAGAGTTTGTTACGAGTATCTGAGTGGGTAATTCAAACATAGGTGTAACACCCTTTAGTTTTTACACTTGTTCGTCAAATGAAACAAAAATTTAAGCCATTAAATAACCATTTCATTTTTTTTTTTTTGTCTTTTTAGCTTGGAAATTAAGTCTATTTTCTCTCGATTTCTTACAACAAATTGCATCTTTCTTAAATACAATGATTGAGTTAAATCTCAAAAACCAAAACAATTTTTTAAAAGCTATTTTCTTTTTTAACTTTTCAAAATTTGACATGGTTTTTTAAATCATTAATAAAAAGTAGATAATAAATGAAGAAATTTGAAAATATAAGTAGTAACACAGGCATAATTTTCAAAAACAAAAACAAAAAATATAATAGTCGCAAGAAGAGACCTAAATAATCTTTGACTTTAATACCAAAAATCGAAAATCGTCAAAGGTTAAACTTTATGAGGCTATTTTAAAATTCAAGATGCTTTTAAAAAATTATTGATTTGCAATGGATAGCATTTTAGGAGCAATAACTAAGTGTATAAAAACATTTTAAGAGAATTACAAATATAGCAAAACTTATTAGTGATAGAGTCTCTATTGTTGATAGACTCCCGTTAGTGATAGATTCTGAGGGCTTATCTAAATATTTTTTTTGTTAAATTTACAAATTCTTTTACGTTATGATATATTTGCAAATACTTTAATCCTCATTAGTATATTTGCAACAGTCCCATAGGTTAGGATAACAATAAAATCAGAGAGGGAGTAAAAGAGAGAGATAATAGACCTCATCTTTTGATAAACCACCAGAATTGTCAACGTTTTTGGAAAGTTCTCCATTTGCATATTCCATCATCAGAACCAAATGGGTTCTGGTTATAGTAACCTGCAAATCTTATAACAACGTTCATCTTTCGTTTCCTATGTTTCTTAATCTAAAATTTGCAGCAGTAAAAAGAAATCTACCTCCTTGAAACAAACGATATCTGGATGCGGAAAAAATACATGGTTTTTAATCTCTCTTGCCACATTCGAATACATCTGTCAATACCAATAAAGCATGAGAAACACAAAATGAGAGAAGTTAATGGAGAAGCAGAATTAACCTGAGGACCACGTTCAATGAACTTCATGGCAACAAGTTCTTTGGTCTGTTTGTTCCTCATAAGTTTAGTAACGCAAAAATTTCCCGAATCCAAATCCTTCACAAATTCGTACTTCTCCATTTCAACGAACAAATCTATAGCAATCAAGGATTGAAGCACAGAGTTCGGAGATCAGATCTGAAGTTTTGGGAATAAGCTCACAGGGCCTTTTTCTTTTTCGTTTAATATAATATGGGAACCGTGTTTGTGTTGGGATTTTTTTATTAATTTCTTTTTAATATGTTTCCCATGGGGTTATTTGGTCAACTCTTACGAGTTGGATTTTTTAATCCATTCAGCATTTTAGAAAAGGCTGAGTTTGAAATCATTTCTGTTCAGAATTTAGATTTTCGTTCGGATTTTTTATATAAAAAACTAATGATTTAAGATTTTTATGACATCTATATCAATTATAGGTTAGAATTTATTATACATGTTATGCATGTATGTTACGGATGATCTTCAATCGATCGGTCGGTATTGATTTTGGATTATGATCATCAACATTTCAGTTGCTGTTAGTTGGTATTCATTGGTTTTGATGAAGTTTGTAACATTGAGGGACGGATTGCTCAATCGGATTGGTAAACTTTTTGGGTTTTGATGACTCAACGGACTAGTTGAAGAAAAATGAAGTAGAGTCCACAAGTAAGTAAAATTTTAAAAAGTAGACCGTAAAACTAAAAGGGAAGAGAAGAAAAAAAAAACCGGATTTTTTTTTTTTAAAAAAAAACAAAGAATAGAAAATGCGAAGAAATAAAAGAAAATAGAAAGAGAGAGAATGAACTCAAAAAGAATAGAAGAAATATGAAAAAGGTAAAATAATGCAAAAAGGAAATAATTGAAAATAATATATTTTTTTAAAAAAATAGATAATGATTTACTTATAAAGTGAAAATTACGGGTGGTTTTTAACACAACCTATTGATGTTACTGACTTTCTAAATTTAAATTAATAAGTATTAATAATTATACGAAATTAGGAGATAAGCCTAAAACCAAAAATTACAAATAAAATTGATATCAAATAAAATATAAGACTATAAAAATAGGTCAAACTACCCTAAATTATTCGGTAATGTATAATGAGTGACAATAGAGAAATAAATTATAGCTTAGACATCTGCGAATCATTAGCTTCTTTCACCTTCTTATCATACTCCTCCTCCTCATCATCATCTTCTTCTTCCTCCTCCTCCTCTTTTGTCCCCCTCTGATGAGCTTGATGTTTGCTGATGATGAGGGCAAGTTTCTAGCCTCTGCCACAATCTTCATCATTTCTTCTACACTCTGAAGAGAGTTGGTTGGGTTATCCTTCTGATAATAGATGGCTTGGGCTAGTTCCCGTAGTTTTCTTAGCAAGTTCTTTAAGAACCATGGGTGATTATTGATCTCTTTTAGTGAAATTTTCCGACGTATTTATGTGGAGAGTATAAGAATTTGATTAATCAAAAGCGATATAATCCAACATCTTAATGAAGATAAAAATTTGAAAGAAATGAACATTTGGCTTCACTTCACCATTTTATAAATCTTTGAAATAAATGGTATGTGAAAGAAGGTTATCTAACACATAATACACTACGTGTCATAAGTATTGTTACAACAAAAACACAAACAAGACAACAAAAAGACAAAACATGAGGTTTCTTAAACCAGTTTGATGTAATACCACCTACGACTAGAGGGGAGAGTACTTGAGAAAGAAAAATTCACTTAAATAAAGTCAAGCGTTCACAACAATATACTTATCTCTGCAAGTAACTGTAAGTAAGTTAAATTCGAAAAGCCTAATGTAGTGGGAATATTTAGGCTCCTTATAACTGTATGAATCCTTTCCACATTAACTCCCCTTAAGTGTGAGACTCCTTCTCAGCAAGTGTTGGAAAGAAATTTTGGAGGTTGGAGGAAATTTGAAGAGAGAATTGAGAAAGAGGCTACTTGTGTTATTGAACACTTTTAATTTTTTTGGCTTGATACAAATGTTAAGACATACCTCTTATTTATATTAGTTGGCTCCCCTAAATCTATGGCCAGGGTTTTGCCAA
This sequence comes from Benincasa hispida, assembly GCF_027475165.1. NCBI lineage: Eukaryota > Viridiplantae > Streptophyta > Magnoliopsida > Cucurbitales > Cucurbitaceae > Benincasa > Benincasa hispida. Next base: position 58,872,087 of record NC_143478.1, read on the forward strand.
TACATTCATGATCTAATGGTTACAAATGTTTATTCTCTACAATTACTTATTTTTCTCATATTTTCTATAGAATCCTACTAATATTTCCTATATGTAAGTTCTCTAGAATATTCTAATGTTTGATATTTCTAGAACTTGGGCTTTTGTTTCGGCTAGACCTATACTTTCAACCCAAAATCAAGTTTACATTTTAACACCCCCTCTTAAACTGTTGGGTTTTACGTCCTAAAACTCGTGGATTGTAAACAATAAACTTGTTCGGAAATTCAGTATAGTAGTTATTTAATATATGAATTTCTTATTTCATTTTAGAAATAAATCCAATGAATTAAAAGACCCATGACTATTATACGAGTACTTGAACTTTATGTGGAGACAGAAAAGCAGATCAGGTTCAAGTAAATAGTCAAAATGATCTATAGTATATGAATAAGGTTAGGTGCTTTATTTCGGTAACTCCATCAGATGCGGCCCATTCTATAGTTGTTACAAGGAGTTGTAAAGTGCTACAAACGAAGTGATCCTAATGAAGGAAATCAGAAGCGAGATTTCCATCAGCAGCGGAACAAGATTATTCCATATTACAATCATAAATGAACAATACATTTACAGTCAACTTCAAACAAGTAGTTATGCAAATCATACATAAATTACAGCATGAAAAATACAAATGCACAAAGAACAAACCGTACGAACAGTCGAAGAAGCGTCTCCACGCTCTGTTATGCAATCGCTCGAACAACAGCAACCTTGAATGCTCGATCTACACGACCGCAACACCGCAACGAACACAGCACGAACACTTCACGCTCATCCTCAACGATCGCCTCGGCCACGAACTCCTCAGCGACACGAACGGCCTCCACAGTACCATGAACGACCTCCAGAAAACCTCGACGATGTCGAGTTGAGTCTGACACCACCAACAAGGCAACCTTGTATTCTCGATGTGAGAATCCAGAGGTTGGGCTCTGTTCGGACTTGGTATGAGACAGACGAAGGAGAAAACGCCGATCTCGTACATGACTGGGCAAGTGGGAGATGGCGGAGACCTATCGTATAGGTCAATGTCCAATCGTTTAGATAAAGCTAAGTGATCTTCTAGCAAAAGCTATGCAATCATTTAGCTCATCGTTTAGCTCGGTCTGTTGCCTACAAACTCTACAAGATCATTTACTTTGGGCAAGCGATCGTCTAATAAAGCTATGCGATCGTTTAGTAAATACTGCACAATCGTTTAGCTCGCCACTTCACGATTGTTTAGCTCACCCAGTCGTCGTTTTGTAAATCCATATTTACTTCACTCCGTAAGTTTCTTTTCTCGAGTGAGAGAAAACTTAAAACCTTTTCAATCGTTTAAAAAACCTTTCTTTTCAAAATAGGAAAACCAAGTTCCTTTTAAACTCAAGGTTACCATGAAACCAATAACCATCCACTAATTTGGTTATTAAAGAAAAAGAATTAATTATCTAATAATTAATATTATTATAAATATAAATGATCACCAACTTATCATACTATATTTATAACCTATAGTTTTAATATTTTATCTCATGAAACATATAAACCATAGTTCTTTTTCTATTCCATGGTACTTAATGTAAATCTCATTTACATCAATCCTCCACTAGATGTATCTCATACATCATACCGATTATATCATATATAATCAAAATATCTTTTGTCAATTTGAATATTTCAAGTCAACACTAAGAACTGCTCCTCAACCGAATCCATTGAGCTACCAAGGGGACCTCATGGACTTGTAGCTCGAAGCTCTAACAGTACGTGAATAACTGACTAAACTCTTTAGTCACTGGCGCTGTATTTTATGAAGTAAAATTATGGATGATATACGATGGTGAAATTGTGGTGATGAAATGCATTGATGGAAATGCGTTGAGCACTCAAGTTTTCTCAGTGGAATCCAAGTGTAAATTCCACTAAGTTTCCTGGTAAGTCCAAGGTCGAACTCAGGGACTTGGGAAAACAGATTGCAGTGGTAATTTTTCAAAAATCTTTGTGGTGACAAAATGAATCAATAATTGTTGGGAATGTTGATTGCGGTGATAAAAATAAATAAATGCGGCGGAGTTTGAAAAGAGTTGATAAAACGGAAGATGCGATGAGTATGCGGTGAACGTGTTGAGAAAAGTTTCGGCTAACACTTCCTAGGATGCATTCATGCTATGCGATCATGCAGCATGCATACAACAGTAAACCACCTCTCGGTGCGAATACCATGGCTTCTAAGGCTATAACGCAAGCGATATATGCGATAAGTCTACAGGGTCTACACATAAACCTCTATTTCTATTTTTGCAATGACAAAATGACATCCACACAAATATGCAACCACATAATATCATTCCCATCTCTAGGATGCATGCGATGCAGGTTGACAAACAGAGCTTATCTCTAAGTCCCTATCTCTTTTTTATGCAGTTCTAATCTCGCTCTCTCGAGTCTAGATTCTAACCTAGCTCTCTCGAGTCATTAGGTTCTTTCTTTAGACTCTCTCTCAAGTAGCTCTAAAGGGGTGTTGGGCACAACATAAAACAAAACAATCGCATGCATTGAAGATCCTAAGTCATGTTAGCTTAGTTCTTCTCAACTCATTCGACTAGTTTAGCTACTCATGTGTACTAAGAGAGTGAACAGATATAGAATAAGAACTTCCATTGTATAAATATAACGATGAAGTACAAAATAACAATACAAGGATAGAATAAAGAGCCTGGTAGCAATATCTTGCTTCCTAGGCTTTTACACTATCTTTCTACCGGTGTTCAAAAGATAATCTCGCTCTCGCGAGAGTCGGCCCGCTCTCCGCTTCTACGCATCAAGGATCTCTCTCGAGTTGCCCTGAGCGATCTCCGACGTCTTTTCTTTTCTCGTGCTCTGCCTTAAAATAAAAAGGAAAAACTATGGACAAAGGTGTGCTAAGCTAACTGATGAATTGTCTAACTCGTGAACTGGTGAACTCGTTAACCCCTTTTCTGAAGGATGCCTCTGGTATTTATAGAGCTTGGGGGTGAAGACAACTTCTCTCTTATGATGGATGGGATGAC